>NC_086367.1:21996577-22131577 GCF_036324505.1 Eleginops maclovinus | reverse complement strand
ATACAGGCTGCTGCAGTGTTTTCACTGTAAAGTTCAAACTGCAGAACTCCGACCGGCTTGTTTCTCAGTCGTAAATGACAAAATAAAACCATATTCAGGTCTCTGTTTATGTTTCATTTCAATTACGTTAGCTTTGGAGATACGACGTTGTGTCTAAACAACACCTCAACATGAAAAGAGGGACAGCTTTTCTACACTTGCACAATAAAGCCAACATGTAAACAAATAGAGGTCATTATGCTCCAAGAAGTCACAAAGAGAGGTGATAGCTGCAGATGATTACGGGTTTCATGCAAAAAGCATCAAGAAGTTCCCCATTCTGATGCAAAAGTGAGAAAAAAACTCATTTTCATCCGTTTAGGAATAACACACACCACTTAAACTCCAGCCTTTCAACTGAGTCTTACACTCTGACTGGTATTGCCTCAAAACTGATCTATTAAATTATTCTCTTTTGGGGGGATTTTGTTTTCCTGTAGTGTTCTTTATGCATTTTAGTGCATGTAAATGGTCTCCAAAGGCTGCAATCCCTGTGTTCCCTCCAGAGAGAGTTTCTCTCCCACAGACTCCCCCCTGTCTGCTATGCTTCCAAAGGAAACGGCTCCTATTACAATGAATATATTGCCTTGTTTTATCTTCTAAATGCCTAACATGTCTCTGGTAAAGCATTTTGAATTATTGGTTGAAAGATGCTTCACAAGTTCCCCTGCCTTGCTTTTAAAGTTGGGATATATTTAGCACTGACAGGAGATCCATACTCTGCAGATACACTGAGTTAAAGTGTCAGAATCAGAGAGAACGAATAAAGGGAGAGGGAACAGGAAGGAACAAAGGAGAGGAAGCAAGGAAGGACAGAGAAGGGATTGAACTTGAATTAATGTAGAGAGGGGAGGAGGAATGTTTCTGTACAGTAGAAGACATTAAAGGATGAAGAGATGTACAGACAGGAAGAGATGGAGAGAGTACAGAGGAACAGGAAGTGGAAACAGCCATAAAAAACAAGAAAGAGAGGGAGGATGAAGAAGAGGAAGAGGAGCGGGGAGTATTTAAATGCGAGCTGGTGTTAATGAGTTTGGTCAGAGTGTGGAACAGTCTTTTTAAAGCTGCTATCATTCTCATTAATGTAGTGAATGAGCCGCTGATAGCTGTCATGGACCTCACACTCCAATTAACAACAACACACACCTATAGGGATGCCTGTGCACACACACACACACACATAGGGACGAGGAGTGTGTGAGGTGTGTGTGTGTGGATGCATATGTTCTGCAGAAGTTTCAGTATTTGCACGCATGTGTTTGTGGATAATGCCACGTGAACCTAAATGTGTTTGTGTATGTGTGTGTGTGGGGGGGGCGGGGAACTGTGAGTGACTGCACTTTGATTTTCTGAAGAAGAAGAAGAAGAAAAAACTTTCAGCAATTTACAATTTCAGCATTTCTGTTTTTTAACGAGCATCCGCTAAGCTGCTGAGATAGAAATGCAAATTCACCTCGACGGGCCGAGGAGCCGCGCTGAAAAATTAATGGAATCTCCCTTTAATTTGGCCAAACGCAGAAAAGCATATGCTGCCAATAAACACAAAGAGAGAGCGTGTGTGTGTGTGTGTGTGTGTGTGTGTGTGTGTGTGTGTGTGTGTGTGTGTGTGTGTGTGTGTGTGTGTGTGTGTGTGTGTGTGTGTGTGTGTGTTTCAGAGAGACAGAAATTAAAGACGAATATGATCGGCATTTCAAAAGGAGTTCAATTGTTACTTTTGTCTTTAATTTGTGGCGTCTGTATACATTTTTCTAAAGGTGAAGACATCTTTGCTCCAAAAATCACAAATAATTATTGCACATTTTTTAAACGCGGATTCATTTCCTAAAACATCTGTGTAGTGTCGTTTGTGTGATTTATGGGGACTACTTTCAGCAACTCTTTGGCGCTCTAGTATTATTGGGCAGCAGGATGTGGGATGAGTCAGATAAACTTCATCTTTAATTATACAAAGGTTTCTTTGAATCATAATATGGACTTGTGCATTATCAAAAGTGCAGTACGTGCCATTTATGCTCGAGAAATATATGTTATATTATAATTTGAAAGGATGAATTGTAGTGCTGCAAAGAAGTCCCGACCTACCAAAGGTATTTTTAAGGACTTATTGTGCACTACAGATAAAAACAACGCACCATAATCATTTTTAATATATATTTTTGGACAATTATATGAATACTTTATCAAATTAGATAAAACAACGAGACTAACTCTCTCTGTTTTTCTTCTTTCACATTCCTGGTCTCCTCTTGTCCAATAAAGAACAGTGTTAAAGAATTCATTACCACACGTTTTTTTCCCCCCTGTGTGTGTGTGTGTGTGTGTGTGTGTGTGTGTGTGTGTGTGTGTGTGTGTGTGTGTGTGTGTGTGTGTGTGTGTGTGTGTGTGTGTGTGTGTGTGTGTGTGTGTGTGTGTGTGTGTGTGTGTGTGTCGGGGACAATTAAGTATAGCTTCACAGTGATTGATACTAGCTTGGCTTTCAATTTGTTCCACTACAGAGCTCAGAGCGTCACCTCGCCGGCCCATCTCCCCCCCCCGCCACAGTGACCTCACACACACACACACACACACACACAAACTTAAATCGGTAACACCACACACACACCTTGGCACACACTGCATTATATCACAGAGTAATAAATAAATGGATACGGGCTTTGGTATCAAAAAATATAGTAATATAAGTCATTTCATTTTTTTCCCATAATTTCTGACTCACTTTTAATTGATAATTAGAAAACCTGATCAGAAACAAGGAGGATGATTCAAGGAGATGAAAGGTTTCCAGCAGAGATGATACTGTACATCGAGCCAAACACACACATTTACATTTTCCTTTTCCTTCACGCATGAAGGGCCGCTTCTGTCCAGCGTCGAATCCTGAATCTTAATCTCGCAGTTTTATAAAACAGAAAATGGAAACATCAGCTGGAAATTATGGAGCTTCTGTTCGAGCTCAAACATACTTAATATTTTATTCATGAGATGACTTCGGATCATCTGATGTTCTCCGCAGAAACACTGACAAAATACGGAGCAGGAATACTGTCTAATTTCTCAATCTGCTCATGTGAAAGTGACCAAATGATGCATGATGGGATGCATGTGTGGTCTTTTTGTGATGTTAAAGACATTTATCCAAAGAGATTTTGAGTCCTAACACCAGGTAGGATTGTCATGATGACCTATCCTCACATTGATTGGTTAAGACGTTGAAAAACTGCAGAGTCATGGTTAAAACACATCTCAGAATCGCAGTTTAGGTCAGAAAAGATTAAAAGTGGTTCATTTCTAGTCTGCTTTGGCGACCATATGTACAAATGTCTTACTCACTTAGCTGCAACACTTTCCAACAAAACCCAAGAGTTTGAATTCATCCAAAGGGCTATAAAAGACAAGATTGACAAACATATAAGTGCATTAAAAAGGATATTAAACTCCTCTGCCCTGCTAAAGATCATATGTGTCAGTACTTGGCTGTAATGCACATCGAATACCTGAAAGAAACAGAACACATATCCAAAGGATGTTGGACTAAACCATGTGCATGATGCCCAGGTTACAGTTACCCATAGCACATCTGTCTCTATGTAGCTTTAAGCAACATGTATGAGCATCTCTGCAGAAGTATAATTCCAGCTTTACTCCTCATTCTTGAAGTCTACTTCCTAGCTAATCTGAATGAATCAGAATAACATTCCCAACTGTCTCTGGGTCAGTGGTTCGTTCCAATGCCCAGCAGTCAACCTCTCTTGGGCGACATTCCTAACCCCAAATGGCTCCTGAAGGCATGTCTACGAGGATTAAGTTTGTCGCTTTGGATGAAAGCATGAGCTAGATAAGATGCTTTGTGTATTCAAGTCCTCTTAATACAACACAATTAAAGACTTGATCTCACCTGTCACCTTTTTGGTTAAGTTATGACAGTCAAAGTAGTTTACTTTGCAGCATAATCAAAAACCTGTGTTGTAATTTGGGATTCCTGTGGTGTTTTCTGTGACTAAAAACAAACCTCACCCTCATTCTGTTGTTGGATGACTGAGAGTGACTTTCTCTATTGTTATTTGAAGCCAAAAAGTTCAAATGTCACCGCTGCAGGGCAAACAAGTTTTTAAAAAAATGAAAAACTGCAGACTTTGAATAAATTCAAACTTTATTGGAATTCACGGTGAGACGACGAGGAAGCGTCTGGGAATAAGGTCACAGAGACACAATGAGGATTCACAGCGCTGCCTGTGGCCTGTCTGTGTGTGTGTGTGTGTGTGTGTGTGTGTGTGTGTGTGTGTGTGTGTGTGAGAGAGAGAGAGGAGGGCAGGAGTCAAGTGGGTGAATAAGTACAGACATCAATAACGGGAGGACACGTGCATGAAATTACACGCAGGAGATCCATCATGGAGGAGCAGCAACAACAACAAAGACCACGATAAGATGAGGGGGGGGATGGGCAAACCTGAAGGTGACAGAGACGCTTTTGTCAATAAAGTTGTCGGTTCAAATTCCCAATAAAGGCCAAACAGAGCTGCCAGACAGCGGTGTGAAATGTCACTAAAATACTTGGATATTTTGTATAAAGTGAAGGCTATCTTTTTTACTCATAATACTAAAGCTTAATAACAAATAGCAGTGTGTGTGTGTGTGTGTGTGTGTGTGTGTGTGTGTGTGTGTGTGTGTGTGTGTGTGTGTGTGTGTGTGTGTGTGTGTGTGTGTGTGTGTGTGTGTGTAAGCTCTTTGAAGAGCACTCGTCTCTGATCAGCATGAGGTTGAGTCTTTTTTCTGAAATGTCACCATGTATCGCTCAGCGGGTTGAGCGATTCAGACGCGCTCGTGCACGCACACACACAGTTTGTGCGTGTGGAGAAAAGATGATGAAGAAATGCTATATTTATTGGGGACTATTTTCAGCGGCGGATGAATCCACACTAGGGATAATTTAAGGCAGTGAACGTGGTATTGAATCAAAAGCAAACTACACAACACAATTGTCTTGAGTGCAATCTTTTATGCATCACTTATCCTTCTGACTTGGGTGTCCCCCTCTGTCCTCCCCCATCTCCCCCCCTGCTCTGTCTAACAGAGAATAATCAATAGTCATTTCACCCTCGGGTCTCCCTCCTGCATACAGGGGCGAAACAGGTGAGCGAACCGGGTTGAGGAGGCGAGGGGAGGTAATGAGAGCAGAGGAGAGGAGATGAGGAAGAACAGGAGGAGGAGTGATGGATATTTCATGGTGGAGAAAAAACACACACACAAGGTGGTATCAAACACACAAGACAAAGTGAGAGAGTAACAACAGATCATCATCACACCACAACACATGTCCTGGCAACTGGACACACACACACACACACACACACACACACACACACACACACATACACACACGATTAATCTGCAAATAATTCCTCCTGGGATTGATGCAACAATGCGAGCAGCTGGCTAATCTACATGTTCCAGCACCTGGTTTAACTGCTGGACACACACAAACACACACACACACACACACACACACACACACACACACACACACACACACACACACACACACACACACACACACACACACACACACACAACAAAGAGTTGAGTTTTAACTAAATGATGTTCTTCGTGGTGACGAAGGGGGGACAGAGCTTCCAAAAACTAGGAACCTGTCGATGCAGCTTCATAGAATCTAATTGTTACTCGTCAATAAAAAACTACAATAGATCTTTTGGTGCATGTGAACGGCTTGCAAAGGCTCAAATCCCAAAGTTCCAGAACATGATGTCATCACCACAGAACACTCGCGCTTCCATTGGCGGGACATCTCTATGAGCAGGTTGACCAAACACAACAGAGCTGGCCAGCTAATCAATCAGAGCAGACTGAGCTCTGGTTTCAGACAGAGGGTGAAGAGAGGAGCAGCAGCACAGGCAGTATGAGAGAAATAAAGAGCTTTAGAACATTAAAGCAGGGAGACATGTCCCAGGAGAGACAGAAAATACTGAATTGAAATTAAAAATGAGCAAAATAGGGCCCCTTTAAACCCTTAATGTTGACTCCAAAGGGTTTGAAGAACCTGAATACACCTCTCTTCCCTCCCTTCCATCATTACCAGAGGCTGAGCAGAGAGAGAGAGGGGTCAGGAGAGGGGAAATGATAAAGGTGAGGGGGGCTGAGAGAAGAGAGAGGGATTGTAGAGCGAGAAGTTAAAAGAAAAAGCCAATGCAGTAAAAAGTGTTAAAAACAGGGAGAGAGACGAGAACAAAAGAGCGGGAATACGAGAGAAAGAGGAACGGGAGCATGAGAAAGAGAAGAAGAAATAATACAAAAATGGGGAAGGGTTATAAAGAAGGAGGTGTGTGTGTGTGTGTGTGTGTGTGTGTGTGTGTGTGTGTGTGTGTGTGTGTGTGTGTGTGTGTGTGTGTGTGTGTGTGTGTGTGTGTGTGTGTGTGTGTGTGTGTGTGTGTTTAACCAATCTAAGGTATAGTATAATTGAAGTGTGTGTTTTCAAGGACAGGTAGATATTGGTCCTGAGGTGGGAAGCTGCCGAGTCAGCAGCTCTGAGCTGATTACATCCTCTGTCTACAAGAGGAGAGGGGAGACAAGGGGGGGGAGGGAGAGGGAGGAGTGGATAAGAGAGGAGAGGAGAGGGAGGAGAGATGAGGGGGGAGGAGAGGGAGGAGGAAGAGGGGAGAGAGGAGAGGAGAGACAAGAGGGGAGGAGAGAGACAAGACGGAGAGGAGAGGAGAAGGAGAGAGTATAGACAAGAGAGGAGAGGATAGGAGAGGGGAGACAAGACGGAGAGGAGAGGAGAAGGAGGAGAGGAGTGACAAGAGAGGAGAGGAGAAGAGAGAAAAGAGAGGAGAGGAGAGACAAGAGGGGAGAGGAGAGAAAGGGGGAGGAGAGGAGAAGAAAATAAAACAGCGGGACACAGGAATGAAAAGGAGAGATGAAGAATACAAAATAAAGGAGGAGAGAAGCCGATGTTTTGTCGTCTGATTTAAACAAATTCAAACGAATATATTCAAGGGACCATCACACAACGTTTATTGAGGAAACACAACTCAATGTCAGGTTGACAACTGTAATTATTAAAAATACAGCCCATAATAAACAATAGCCTAAACAATACTGACTCAAATCTACCGTGTAAACATATGTGTTGCCGAAAGACGAACACAGCAGCTCATCTAAAGCTGAACGTCGTTGTTTTTAAACCAGAGAAATGCAAGACGCATCAACCAGAAATAAACAGCCTTTGGACCAAAATATATGAATCTATCTTCCAGAAACAACGCAGAGTTCGGAACGTGTTGTTATATAGAAAAGGCAGCGGGATTTGTTTATGTCAAATAAAGGAAACGTCACTAACAACATGTTTGCGCTACACTTTTCCAGCCCCTGAAAAATGTTGTGTGCAGCGTCATTTACATTTTTATACATTTCTCCATCTGGGACAAAAACCAGAGTGTGTCAGAGTGGCGTTCAGCAAATTTACACATTGTTATTTGGTAACAACGCTGCTGCCGCCGAGGCTCAATTACCGCACGGCCGGAGACGTTTTCCATGCATTTCCTCTCCCAAAGACAAATGTAAATTCAGTTTGAAAAGGAAAGCAATTTTCAGTCAACACATAAGCCCACTGTTTCCTTTTTTTTGTTTATGTTCCCCCCCCTCTGATAACCGTGTTTACATGGACAAAACCAATCTGGTGAAATCACACAGGGAAGTGGGACGGAAACTCCGCGTTTAAAACAAAACTTAAAGTGTTTCTTCACGTCGATCAAACTCTCGCTGCTCCACGAGAACCAGCAAACCGCCAAGCAGCTGCCAAACCCTCAGAGCAGCCTCTCTCTCTGTGGTTCTCTGTGTCGCTCGTCATCAGGACGCGGTAATGGGACATTTTATTGTGTTATTTCGCCCCTGGGGAGAAAGGGAGGGAGGGGAGGAGAGGAGGGAGGGTGTTTTGGAGACAAAGCCAACTCTGTGCTTTGTGGTTTTTCTGTTGTTTCTGAAAGTTCGCCAACTCAAGCACCACCACAGGCCTCCATTCTCCCACAGCTTCTCTCCCCCTCTCCGTCCTTTCTCTCTGCTTTTAAATTGCGGAGGACAGATTCTAACATTAGAGGGAGGTTTATGGATTGTGTGTCGATTGTTATGATGTGTACCTGTCCAGGAATAGTAGCTATAGTTTCCTTATTCCTTCTTGTGCAAGAAGAAGAAGAAGAAGAACAAGAACAAGAGGGAATTCAAGGTCTGTATTTGATGTTATTCGAGGGAATTTGTAGAAATATGTCCTTCAAACTGTTTTCTTTTTGTATGTTTTAACAAACAAAGCTGCAGAAATTGGTCTCCATTTGTTGTTATTCAAGACATCTGTAGAAATATTTGCAATAGGCTATGCACTTTGTTTTCAGCAAACAACACTTAAGGAAATAACTCCTAAATAAAAATAAGGGTCAAAATAAGCAAGTAACTGTCATGTTGAATATTGAACACATTATTATCTGGCCTTACATTGTTTCAAGTCCGTGGATTGAAATTGCAACCAGCCTTAGACTATAGGATAATCTCAAACACACACACACACACACACACACACACACACACACACACACACACACACACTCCCTGTGTTCAGGTCCTGTGGGGAGGCTCTCCTCTGGGCACTTAGAGCCTCTCATCCAGCCTGAGGTGAGTCTGATTCAACAGTCGTCCGCCGGTGAGTGGAAGAGTGACTCCAACATCACATCCCGTCTCTCATTCTCACTTCCCTTCTTCTATTCCTCCATCTCTGCTGTGTGTTTTTATTCTGCATTAATTCCACATCACTTTCGTGTCTTTGCATTTCTTGTCTTTTCGTCTCATTTTCTGCAACTCTGAATCTCTCGGTCTCTACGTCATCCGTCATCCATCATGTCTTTCCCACTAATATGGATTTCCACTCTCTACTGAGATTAAAAATCAGACTTTTGGGATTAGAATAATTATACAGCCGTGGAAAAAATTAAGAGACCACTTTAGAATGATCATTTTCTCTTGTTTAATTATTTAAAGACATGTGTTTGAGTTAAAAGAAATGGTTTTGTTTTTTTGTATCCTCTAAACTACTGACAATTTGTGTCTGTGCTGGAATTCAACAGACACTGGAATTCAACAGACACTGGAATGGCTGCCATACATGTAGAGATAACGATTCAAGAACAATTTGTGTCTCATTGTTTTCCGGAGCTGTATTTTGGTTCGGAAAATCTGAGAATTCTTAAGAACAAAAATCAGAATTCTGACTCAAATCTCAGACATTTGAGTTTGAGGTTTTACTAAAAAAAACAAAAACACTTTTTGTCCGATCGGTTCACACGTGGCCCTTATCCTCTTCCGTAGAGTATCGGTGCGCTCAAACCAATTACATTGAGACAAATCTTCCTCCGATCATTTGAAATTCCAGTGAAATCGGCGTTTTAAAAAAGGACGTACGGTTTAAACAATCCACTCCTGTAGGTTTTTCCCGTGTTTCATAATCTCGTTGATCCTATTACTCAGTGCGTGGATTTCATCGTTTCATCACTACGGCCACTAGAGGGCGCTGTCGTTGATCGTAAATGTGTTTTGTTTTGGGACCTTTGCTGAAAAAAACAATGTCGTCCAAATCTCCAAAAATATCCCAACCCCCCCCCCCCCCCCCCTACTATTGCTCAGTTTCTGTCTGGCTCTCTCGGTCCAGTCTTCCTCTCTCCATCATCTCCCTCTCCAGAGCTGCTGTAGTGTACTGATAGTGGGAGCACTTGTGCAGTCAGCTATGAAGTCTGTCCTCCACCTCTTCCTTCTACCCCCTTTCTCCCTCCTCTCTCTCTCTCTCTACCTGGAAATTAATTTGGTCTCCTCCAGATGCCTATCGCCGCTGAAATGCCCCCAGAAATAGATCCACAAACAGCAGCTCAGCCAAAATGCTGTTGCTGCCTGACAGCCTTTAGCAGAAGCGCACACACACACACACACACACACACACACACACACACACACACACCACACACACACACACACACACACACACACACACACACACACACACACACACACACACACACACACACACACACACACACACACACACACACACACACACACACACACACACACACACACACAGCCGGGTGGAAGGGGGGGGAGGAGAGCAGATGGAGAGATGGATGGAGGGAAGGATGGAGGCAGTGGGAGTGAATGGTGGGAGAATGGAGCGTTGGAGGGAGGAGAAGATGAATGGACGAGGAGGAGAAATTAATAGACGGATTACCTACAAATTTGTACACTTTATTGCCTAAACAAACCATCAGTTTTTAGATTGATCTCCTTCCTCGCAGGCAGCCAATGCGTTCTGTTTGCTTCTATGAAAAGCAGCTTGCAGCAGACAAGAGGACCCGCAGCAGAGAGATAATTCATCACAATAAAGGATTTAATCACCTTTTTTTTCGGTTTCCTATCAAGCATCGGTTACAAGCAGGAGTCTTCATGGTGCATTCAAGGACACACCTATGGTTTGATAGTCTGCTGCAGAAAAATAGATTTTCCAGTGAAAGTGTCTGCTTTGGAAACACAACAGCATCGGTAGCTTTACAGAGTGCGTGTTGTGCTCCCACTAACTCCAAAGACCTCGAACAAAATCATCTGACTGGAGTTAAGTTCTACAAATATAAAGATTAGCTTCCTTAAAGTTGCTGATATTTCCAGAACCTTAAAGCAAGACGAGGTAATCCGTCTAGAGATGGGTTACTCCTCCAGACGATGAGTTACAGGGTGTTTACTGGTTTTAGTTTCCTCATAAAAACCCTTAAATGTATACCGAGGATCATTAAATTATTCCACTGCAGGTAAAGTTGAGCATGGTGCGTTTCATTGTGTTTTAAATTCATGCATTACAACGTCTTTGAAAAGGGTTAAAAAAGGTGTCAGAAAAGCTTTAAAAAATAACCTGTTTCGATAACTCAAGCTTCAAGAAATTGACCACATTTTACCAAATTAAAATCTTGCATGTTTCTGCATGCTTCCTAGCAAATAACTCAGGAGAAATGACCAAACTTTAACAAAAAGAAAAAGACTAATTCTGTCCGTGATCTGTAACTATAACAGTTTACAATTAAATGCATTTCCTGAGCTCACATAATCTGCTCTCTGCCCCAAAAACAGACACAAGCAGCAGGTAGTTTGATGATAAGCTGATCAAATCCAGTCAGGATCTGAACCTCCCGTTTGTTTTCCGCCCAAATAACAAAATGATTTAACTTTTTTTGACAAACACTCTGCAAAGGTTTGGTGTTTTGGGTAAAAGCAAATGGAGTATATCCATAGTCTGTCCAAGAGTTGTATCTGAAAGTCTCAGGAGGAGCTTGTTTAGGACACACTGTTGTCAGAAATAAAACGGGTGACAAAAACATTGCCTCACTGGGCCGTGATTACATTCTTCTTTTTGGTTTTCCAGCTAAACAAACACGCCAACTAATCTGGAAACTCCCACTAAAATCAGTTTCTGCCTAAATCCGACAAGAGCGTCAGAGTCTCGTCTCCTTCTGGACTCCGTCAGAGGGACGGAAAGTCTTTTATGAGCTGTAAAACCACCGGAGAAAGTCTCACCTTCAGCGGACGAGGCAGAAAGGCCAGGGTAACATCAGATAATAAAGCCTTGCGCTCATGAATTCTACTTCCTCCCGTCAGCCCGGAGCTTCCTGCCTCCTCGGCTCGGGACAAATTAAACGGATAAAAACCTCTTTGTAGCAGAATCAGTGGATGTGAAGGCTGGACAGCAGTGAAGTGTAATTTCAGCTCTATACATTTGACCTCTGACCCCCCAGCGCTCGCTCCCTGCTCTTTAACAGCACACATATGCAAATAGCCGGCTGTTAATCTGCTGCTCGGCTCTGACCCGGTCCATCTCACTGCAGTCATACTCCACTGTATATTGTACTCGTGCACGTGACGTAACAGAGTGTGTAACGCCGTTAGAATCACATCATTGTCATGTCCTTCACGCATAGTTAGAGGAATGCTTTAGCTGTCCTGAAGCTTCTGTTTCCTGTTGTTCAAAAGCATGCTAAAACACACAAAGTTATGTCTTCAAAAACCAGATGCCAGTCAGATAAGAAGTATGATATCTTATAAAATGTTAGACTACTTTCCCCAACAAATCAAAGCCCCCTTGTTACATCTGTTCTCTTTAAAATCTCTTCTGTCTTCCCAAGAAAACACTTATTTAGGTTGATTAACTTCTTTAAGTTTAGGAAAAGGTTGTGGTTTTGATTAAATTGACTAAAGAAAAGGTTCATCAAAATTATAAGTTGACAAAGAGGTCAATAACTGGGTTAAAGGGGCCTATTCTGCTGCCTGAAACGCCTCCATTGGGCTCCTTTATTGACTTCCGGAACACAGTGACATCACTCACGCTTCTATTGGCTAGCGCTCGAACACATTGGACATGATAGGCTAAGCTGTTGACCAATCACAACAGAGCCGTCCAGCTAACCAATCAGAGCAGACTGGGCTCTGGTGTCAGACAGAGGGTGAAAAAAGGTGCTGCAGCACAGGCAGCATGAGAAACATAAAGAGCTTTCTGAACATTACAGCATGGAGACATGTCCCAGGAGAGACACTAAAATAATATGTCCTCTATAAACCAGAGTACATAAGGTGGAATACATACGATTTGATTTTGTGAGATATACTGTTTACTTTTCTTGGGTAAAGCTACAAACAATATATAGGAACAACAAGTGTGGGTACGATGCAGATGAAAATGAAGGAGTGTGATTATCAGTAGAGGTTTTTTTTCCATCAGATATGAGTCAGAAAACGGAGCTGCAGTGAGAGAGTAACTGCAACACCATCACGGCTGCTGTCTGATGGGTAAGTTTCACTTTTTTTTCAAGAGCAAACAAACACACACACACACACAACCTTCCAAATAATTACAGCACTGCAGAAAAAACGTGGCAAAGAGGAAGCCTGAAAAGCAGAACCAAGCGTTTGGAATCCGGACAGTTTCCACGATATTTTGCCAAACGCTCACATCTTTACAAATGTTTCTCGGCGTGAGCATTTACATTCCTGTCTGCTGCGGTTCTGTCGGAGCAGGTGTTGTTAAACAGGAGGATGTCGGAGTGAAATAAAAAGCCAGAAACACGACGAGCCAAGCGAGGGCCGGTCGAGCGGGGAGACGACCTCAGCGAGCTGGAACTAAATTATCTCTGCACCTTTTTTCCTTCATAACAACAGATGTTAGAGTAGAGGTGACACAGAGGGGGAAAACACGTGTGTCATCACCCTCCATCCATACGCACAACATCACCTGTTCACACTCAAAACAAACAGCTTCTAAACATTCTCCTATTGCGTTCAAAGACAGAGAGGGGTGCACTGACTCCGAGTCAACACAGGAACCAAAGTAGATTCCCTTTTATCCTTTGAAATACACAGAAATCCAAGAACAAAAAGCTCTATTTCATGTGATTCTGAATCAATTGCTGTAGGACTACGCATTCCCACGGAGAAAATTACTCCTCCACATGTCGTCTAGGCCCAATATATCAGAGTAGAAACAACAAGTAGAAATATTAATGTGAAATGTGCTACCACCAAGTCCCCAAAGGCCAACTAAACACGGAAAATACAATATAATCAAAGTCAAAATTGACAGATAATAAGAATATATAGTCCGGAAAAGTCTATCAGAGCAGAATAACCATTCAACTGGATGAAAAGTAGAAGAGAAAGGAATATATCGTGCATAAATCTGATTGCTTTTCATCAACAGGTGGAGGATGATCGTGTTCCTTATGGAGAAAATGATGGATGTCACATGAAACAGAATATATATTCCCGCAGGAGAATGTGATCTAATGTGTCGTTTGGTTTGAAAAAAAGGACACTGTGATAACCATCACTATCAACAGGTGAAAGCAATGCACATGCTGTCATACCTGTGCAGGAAATGATGTCCAAACATGTCCTTTACTGAGATTTAAGGTAAACTAAACTGATCAAATTTAAATGTGACAGTAAGAGGCCAGCTACTGAGATTCACCTCAGCAGGTGACAAAAACAGAGACAATTGTGCCCATTATGTGCTGTAGGGTGAGTAAATATCAGGTGTATGAGCACTAAGCAGAACCATGTTTACATACACAATCACAGTGATTCATAGTCCCACCTTCAGAGCCAGAGAACCAGCTCAAAGGTCAATCCCAGGTCAGCCAACATTGACCTGCACAGTGGAATACATGCACAGCCTTAAAACTTAATTCCTCTGATTCACACACACTCACACACACTCACACAAAATGTCATCGATGGATGCACATGTTTTTCCTCGACGCTCTCACACATCTAGCTGGCTCAGAGCGTCCACACACTGCATGGCTCCCCAACAACACACCGTGTGAGGGGGGAGAGAGCCGCAGGCAAAGCAAAGACAGTCCTGTGATCTCCAAACAGTTAGCCAGCAGACCTGTTACCCAGTCACACACACACACACACCCACACACACACTCACAAACACGCACATCTCGACTCTCCTCGGGAAAGGGTACCAGCGGTCCTCCTGACACCTTGAGGCTCAGGGTAAAACGCAAAGCGGCGGCGGTGTGTGCAGAGCTGTAAACATGCAGAGGGCAGGAGGAGTGCGTGTGTGTGCGGGAACAAGAATCCAAGCCCCGTTACCGTTCTCTCCGCGTTGGGTCCTGCTGGATGCTCGGCTTGGTGGGCGCCATCTTCCTGCAACAATTATTTCAATTTCTTACTTTCTCTTCTTTCCTCTTTTTCCTCTCAGATGTATTTGGACGCGGAGCCGCAGCCACCCTGACAGCAATGCGTCATGGTCGGTGTGTTAAGACAAAGCCATGTCCGTGTGTGTGAACGTGTCAGTGTGTGTGTGTGTGTGTGTGTGTGTGTGTGTGTGTGTGTGTGTGTGTGTGTGTGTGTGTGTGTGTGTGTGTGTGTGTGTGTGTGTGTGTGTGTGTGTTTGAGAGTGCGTGCTGTGCGTGAGTCTCGCCGCCGTTTCAGGAGCGTGGAAACAACGGGCGGTGGAGGCGAAGAGCGGGCTGCAGCAGCAGAGGCATGCCGAGTGGAGTGAGGGGGAACCCGGGGTGGATGCCTCTCAGATCCCGCTGTCTCTCTCTCTCCACGCAGCTTCGGGGTTTTTTGGCACTACAGAAGAATTTCCTGCCTTCCTGCGTTCCGTTGGAGGAAAAAAAAAGCCAAACAGGCGCGTCAAATCTTCACATCCTCGCCGCCGCTGCAGCGCCTACATCCCGGTTAAAATCCCCGCCGAGGAGCGTCGCTGGGCGGTCAAAGTGTCCGCGGTTTCACGGAGCATTCCCCCCCCCCCTTTCTCTGGCTGCTGACAGGAAGAAAAAAAAAAGGACACCACACATCTCCGGTATTTTCTCCAGCCCCGGCGCAACAACGCCACTCAGTTGCAGTTGGAGCCAGTTTGTGTGCGTGTGTGTGTGTGTGTGTGTGTGTGTGTGTGTGTGTGTGTGTGTGTTGTTTATTTTTTTATTTAATTCTCCCTCTCTTTCCTGTATTACAGGTTGCACCGCGGGGTTATTATCCAATTTTTCAACAATCACAAAAATCACCAACCAGTGTGAGGGGTTGATGTATTTGGATGGATAAATCAGTCTCTGCACCTCCACACACACACACACACACACACACACACACACACCCTCCACCCTCCCCACTTCACTGTAATAATAAACACATCACAGCAAATGTCTCACTTTAAAATCCAAATATCAGGATCTAACTTGCTGCAGATTATTTCCAGACTCTCAGTCATGTAAGAGGATGCATGAGTTTGCTATAAGCCTCTAAATATGAACAAAACTCCTCAAATCATTTGTAAAAATCTAATTATACCGCTCACTTTTTACATTTGCAACCACTGAAATACATTTCCCCCCAGGCTTTGATGTGTTCACGTCAGCGATGGCTCATTATCCTCCAACAGAAACTCCCGTCTGTTTCTTATATCTATCTTTTTCTTTCCTGAACATTCATTTAAATTCCTGTCTTTTTTTTTTTTAAATGTATAATTCATTGTGACCTAATCGGTGTGCTGTGTGATTAACCCCCAGGCTGCAGCCCTGGAAGCTGAAAAGCCTCCCTCTCTTTACCAATGACCTGTCAAGGTCAAAGGCATGCTGGGTATTCTCCACACAAACACAGGTTTACAGGCGGTGCTGTGGCAGAAAATAAAGACAGGAGAGGGGAAGCGTGACCTCCAGTCTGCCGTCGTCATGAGCTGAACGCCTGCCGATCAACCAGGCGCAGTGAAGTGTTCAGAAAAAAGGTGTCAACGTGTGATCGAGGCTCATTGTGTTCAGCAGCTTCACAGCAGATGCAGTGGAGAAAATCAGACTCGTCTCACTCTTTAAAAACGGCTAACACCAAATCCAAATCAAGCTTTTATTGAACTGAGTTTAGTTTTTGCTGCTTCCCTTATTCCAAACGTATCCGTCAGAGTGTGAAAGTGATATTTTAAAAAGCAAAAAGCTGACACTGCGTTTTGGTCCATAAACACTGTTGCTGTCGAGAGAGGTCACAGGTTTGACCCCCAGCAGCAGTCGTCTTCTGGGCCCTGAACTGCACCTACGTCATTCATTTTCCCACAAAACAAATAAGATCTGAAGATGTTTCAGTGTTTTTATGAATGCACAGAAGCAGTTTTCGCTCAAAATGTGAGCAAGACGGCACCTGCTCTCGAGTGATTTTATTTTTTTTAAACAAGTGCTCGCTGTGTTCTCCCCGGACGAGGTTCGGCTGCTCAGTCTCTCTCCATCTCAGCACTGCTTACGGAGAGCAGTCAAACGGAGGCGACGTGGATAATGGAGCGTAATGTATAAACATATTAGCTCCCAGCTGTTTGTCAGGGGAAACATTATGTATAGAGAGAGGGGAGAGGGGCAGCTCGGCGGCGAGCGATGATCACACACGATCCAAATTCTACAAGATGTCGTAAAAAAAAAAAACTAGACGCTACGGACGCTTGAAATCCAGACAATCTTTCTTAGGGAAGTTCACCTTCAAGTTTAGGCCTCAACTGGCTTCTCAAACTGTGGTGCAGGGGCCTCAAAGGGTCCTTGAGGACTTCTGACAGGACCAGATGACGGCATAGTTAAATCAGCGGGTTTCATGTCAGGAGGAATTATCAGAGGACGTGTCAAACTGCTGCACTAATCCTCACCCCGGTGTTGCCACAAACATAAGGTCCACTACCCCAAAAATCCCCTCCCATATGGGGGCCCATGAAGCCCTGCTTTAAATAACAATCAGCTCTTATTCTCCTCGTATTTGTTGCTTTGAGACGCTCTCGGAGGCCCCGGCAGTGATTTATGTCGTGTTTGCTCCCCACAGCTTTTAGACTTTACACACACATAGCTCCACTCCATAATGCAGAGAGTTTTTCGGGGTAATAAGACAAGTGTGTGTGGGGTGTGTTTGGGCCCCCCCACAGCTCCAGATGATTAGAAAAAATAACCCTACTGAGCGGCCGGATGGGGAGGCAATCATTTAGATTCCGATTGGAGGGAAAATAAGGAAATAACAGGAACGGATGGAGGAAATTTCCCCCCCAACAAAACAGGTTGGACTGCAGGAGCCGCAGCTTCATGACCAGCGGGGAAACACTCGACACATTTCTCCTTTTAAACAGAAATAACTCACTCCTATTTCGGACAAATTACCTCCTCTGTTTCCTACTGAATTAGCAGAACCTAGTGCCAGTTTTTTTCCACATAATTACCTGGACTTCACTCCTCTATTTCCACTGAATCACCTGCAACCTGAGTCTTCATTTTCTCCTCTGTCGCTCCGTCTTTGCTGTCTCTAAATACACCTTTTCCCACACACAGATATTCCCAAATCTAACAGTGGATATTGATATACATGTCAGCATGCTCTCCTTTTCTTTTCAGGATAAATTGCACTTAGACAGGAAATAAGTGAGGAAAAAAAACACCTTTTTGTAACATTTACCCTCACATTATTCAGTCCAGTTTCACTCACGGTGCAGGATGCTTTTTAGTACTTTTAAATGCCAACTGATGGTGTTGCTTCATTATAAAACCTTACAAATAAACCAAAAAGTGACCACTGAGTTAGAAATGCCCAACTGTATCTTCACATAAAACTGTCCCATGCTTAAAGAGAGTCTGTGGTAATCCTATAATAGGTTTTCACAGTTTTAAAAATCTAATCTATTTTAGTAAAACCACAGAAACATGCATCACATTTCAGGAACACAAGTATTTTACCTGAAGTGTGTATGCACTTTTCTAAATGTTATATTGAACTCTTTTTCTCACTCTACAGGTCGTTTTTCTTGCAGACATACCTTTGCTGGTAGGCGCTGATTCCCTGCACGCCCTGCTGATTCCCGTTCGTGGCTCCCGGGACCCGACCCACCTGGGGTCCCATCCCACCGCCTCCGCCGCCTCCTCCTCCAACCCCGGGTCCACCGACTCCCGAAGCCGTCACCTGGACGCTGAAATCCGGGAAGATCCTGATCATGGTTCCCTGGCAGTCTCCGATGCAGCTACTTTTCCAAATGTCGCTTTCCTCCCAACACTGACCAGTCACCGTTTACTGGGATTACTGGGATCAACAGAGGGGTCGATTCAGCGATAAGACAAACAACCAATCTTCTTTTTTTGTTTGCTCCTTTTCTTCTCTTAACTTTCGGATGTAACTCTCAAGCAAATCCGGATCATGGTCCCGGTGCGTAAGACAAACAATCAATGGAGCAAAAATGACTAACGGGATTGGTGAAAGTATATTCAGAAAAGATCTGAAACCTTTTCCTTTATTTTTGTATCTTCGTCCTTTTTTACTCTATCCTTCAGAGATAACCTCCGTGCAGCTGCGGATCATGGTCCCGGTGTCTCCAGCGCGCGTCTCCGGTCTCCCCCCTTCTTTATCCTCCCTCTGAACAGTCACTGGGATCAATGGATGTAAGAAGTGGTGATTTCACGGATTAAAAGACAGACGATCGGCCGAGTCTGTGGTGTTGACTCCCGGTGCAGGAGCTCCGGACTCTCCGCTCTCACACGGGCACCTCCGCCGGCTCTCCATCCGAGAAAGGCATCCGGTCCCCGGCTTAAATATCCTGGTGTGTGCCGGTGGTTCGATCGGTTCGTTGGTGGGAACAGCGGACCTGAAAGAGAGCAGTCAGTCAGTCGGTCAGTCAGTGAGCAGCAATGACATTGGTGTGATACAGTGATACAGCAGAGGCGAAGTGTGTGTCGGTATGTCGGCAAAGCCTGCGTGTGTGCACGCGTAAGTGCGTGTGTGTGCTGTCCTCTGCGCTCTAGAGGGAGAGAGAGGGGGTGGGAGAGAGCGAGAGAGAGAGAGAGAGACTGATAGGTCTGGTTGTTCAGCGGGAGGACATTTGCTCTGGCTTTATTGGGCAGAATAACGCACTATCTATAAACTGCTCTTCTATTTTTAAAGCAGTGCCGACAATAAATTACCAGTTTTATAGATAGGGTGCCTTTTTTATTCTTTGTACGTTTCTGAGTCGCGTCACAAAATGTTTTACCTCATAAAAAGTCTGAAAAACGACCTGAAAGGTTTTATAAATCCATCAGAAGTTTCAGAATGTCGCCGAAATAAGTCTAAAACCGGGATAACGAGGGGTTTAAAGTGAACTAACCTTCAGAAATAAACCAAAAGTCTTTACAGTTTCACAGCCCTGTCTCGGGAAATGTTTCCATAAAGAAGAGGAAAAGTCTCGGACTGAGTTTGTTGCTTTTACGCGTAATAAAACAATCATTCCAGAATAATAAAAACACACACAATTTAAACGATAAATAGTCATGCTTATGAGATGTGGATATGAGATCGTTTCAACCTGAAGAGTTCAGTGGTTCCCGAGGTTGGTCTGGGAGAATAAAGATGGAGAGATGTGTGGTTTGTGCCAACAAAAAAAAGAAAGACGCACGGAGCTACAGTCAGAGGTTTGGATTAGTGAGTGAAGTGTGTTTAAGAGGAGTGTGTGTTCTTCATCAGGTGTGTGTGTGTAGTATTTTCCTCTCATCTGATCTGAGTGCAGCTGAAACCCGGAGCTCTCCTCTCTCCGCTCACTGGAGCTCCGTGTGTGATCAGACTCCGGAATAAAGTCATATTCACACAGACTCTCTCACACACTGTCTCCTCCCCTTTCTCTCACTCACTCACACACTCCCCGCCTCTCTCTCTCTCACTCTGTCGCTGTGAGGCAACCTCTCTCCCACTCCTCCTTCGCTTCACACACACTTTATCAAAAATCAAACCTCTTCTCCTGTATTTCTTTTGACCTCCAGTTTTTTTCTTGTCCATGTTTTATGTAAAGCTGAACATAATGAAACCAAAACACTGATTTTGTTATTTGACAGGAGCCTTGCAGGAAGTTCAATTGTACAAAAGTCTATGAGAAAAGACGTCTTTATGACCTCAGCAAACATGTTCATCATATGATCTTTTGGTATCAATCATTACTTAGAAGTCTTGTTCTATAAAGCATGATGTTCATTTAGTAAATTATGGTCAAATTTAGAGGAAAATGAAGGATAAAGGAACAAGGGCTTTAGGGTGTGGCTACCTACAGTACATTGTGTTCTTATCATGTTTTCCTCTAGCCCTAATTCACATCCAGTTAGTATCACTGTTATCGTTGCTGCAAAATAGCTCTGTTGTGATTGGTCAACCGCTTAGAGATGTCCCGCCCCTTTGCCTACCACACAATGTGTTGGAGCGCTAGCCAATAGAAGCACAAGTGTTATGTAGCAGCGTCACTATGTCGGGAAGTAAACAAAGGAGTCCAAAGGAGGCGTTTCAGGAGGAAAGTTTGGGATTTCAGCCTTTGCAGACCATTTACACGCACTAAAACCTATAGAACACACAACAGGAAGGTATCCGAACTGAGGCACAGTATTACAGTCCATGGTTCAGAGATGACCGAAACATTAAAAACATCAAGGGCGCTAAATCAGTATTATCTCGTTAGCATTCCTTAAAGCAGGCCTGGCTTTTGTGAAGCATGCCTGGTCAGCTAATGAACATTCACCCAAGAAAACAAACGCACAACAAATGGATGAACGTGTAATCTATGTTCCTCGCTCCTCTCCACCGCCTGACGATAACTCGGATACAGAGACATGTTTGCGAGAGTAAAACTCTCATTTGCATCGTGACATTTCCAGCGAAGGGAATCGAACCCCCAAAACTCTGGCGGTTTTACTGCCCTCCTTCCTCTCTTATTGAGCCACCCAGGACACATTTCCAATATTTCATCGTCCTCCGGGCCCCTCCACCTGGACCCCTGCAGGGACTCCGAGCTTCACTTTGAGAGCCCCTAATAACCCGCAGTTCTCGCCTGTCCTCCGAAACAAAGCATCGCACTAATAAAACGTCCCAATTGAGCTGATTAAATACCAATAAAAACACACCGCGCTCCACTCTGCCAGCCTGCACTCTAAATTGGATCGCAGCTCTAACCAGCAGCTCTAATGAAAACCATCGGCCTCGCTCGCCCGCAGTACAGTTTACCTCTCTCCCCGACTCCCCCCTCCCAACTCCCCTCTCTCTCCCCCTCTTTCTCTCTGTAATGAAATCAAATGAATTGGACTGGAGGTTTCAGGGGAGACATGCTAGACCCCCTTATAGAATTAGGACTGAGCATGGTGTGTGTGTGTGTGTGTGTGTGTGTGTGTGTGTGTGTGTGTGTGTGTGTGTGTGGTCTGTATTTTCAAAGTACGACCACATGACTCACTAACTAATGATGTGTGTGTTTGTGCGTGCAATTTGACATAATACGCATTTGCCTCCATGCGTGCGTGTGTGTGAGTGTGTGTGTGTGTGTAGCGTTATGTGGGTGGGTGTGTGTGTGTGCTTACATTGTATGTGTGTGTGTGTGTGTGTGTGTGTGTGTGTGTGTGTGTGTGTGTGTGTGGGTGTGTGGGTGTGTGGGTGTGTGTGTGTTCTGGCTTTATTAGTGAGCTGTGACCAGGTAAAGTACAGCAGACAGAATCAGGACAGTCAACCTGCTGTTATCCCTCAGGACAACACACACACACACACACACACACACACACACACACACACACACACACACACACACACACACACACACACACACAGTGCTCCAGCAGAGGAACAAACAAACGCCTGCTGTAGTGGTGTATTCTGTTTATGTTATTCTTTCATTTAGGTCATGACCTACAAGAACTGATCCATCTCTTATTTCAAAATGTTACCAGTTGTACAGCTGATTTAAAAAGTTCCGGAACATAGTGACATCACTGCGGAACACTCACTTCTATTGGCCAGCACTCCATCACATTGCACGTGATAGGCTAAGGGGCGGGACATCTCTAAGCAGGTTGACCAATCACAACAGAGCCGGCCAGCTAACCAATCAGAGCAGACTGGGCTCTGGTTTCAGACAGAGGGTGAAAGAGGTGCTGCAGCACAGGCAGTATGAGAAACATAAAGAGCTTTCTGAACATTAAAGCATGGAGACATTTCCACACACCTCAGCTGTCACCAGTTCCTCTGACTTGCTGTAAAACAACTAGTCAATAACTCTCCGTCATGTCTCCCTAAATCCGCAGCCTGTCATCTCCACGCACACTGCAGCCTTTCTATTAAGTCGACAACAGTCCATAAAAATCACATGTCTCCGTCAATTTGCTTTTTTCCTCAACTCTTACTGAGAGACAGCCGGTTAGACTCTTCCTTTCTGTTCTCAGACCTTCACAACAGGTGATGATTGATGGATAGAAAGTCTGTTTGCACATGATGACCAGCAGCAACTTTATTTACCATTTCAGTGACACACACACTTCCCTTAGCTATAAGTGAACACAGCCCTAGAACCAAAGGTTGCCACTGTTTATATCACTATTGAAAGGAATGTAACTTCTGCCGGATACCAGGAACTCCTAAACGTCTATACAGTACAGCAAATATGACAAATGCTGCACATCCTCACATTAAAGCAGCAGAAAAAAGTTAACTATGGACCATTTTTGCTTGATAAATAACTTAAAACTAATATATTTTTGTGGATCGACAAACAGACATTTTAACTTCACAAGGTGAGTGTCGTCTGGTGTTTGTACACATACTGTATATTGATGTTATTTAATTGCAATAAACGTATAATAAAGATGCCGAAGCTACAACATAATGATACCAACTAGTAAAAACCCTGAATTAGTGCTTTTGCATGTCTATACGCAAGACGGCAGCTTCATTTCTAAACGGAAAATCTTCGACTCCTGAATACGGAAATGATGCAACATGCAATCACGGCATTTGTGTCACCAAGCGCAAATTTCCTTGAATCTGCAACTTGCCTTGACTTAAAAACGTATGCAAAGCGCTTAAATGTACCTTCATGTGGAACGTAAACGCACCACTAGAGACTGACCTCTGCCCAGCGATGCATTCGTGTGTTCAGGGGAATTAAATGAAAGGTTTTTCATTACCACTGCTGGAAACTAGCACCAAAATATTGACAGAAACTTGGTTATTTCTCGTCGCTATGACTTCAGCATCTTTCATAGTAAGTAAAGTCCCTGTCAGACTGTGAGACAGACAGTTCGAGCCATCCAGACAGACAGGTGAACAGACAGACAGGTACAAAGACAGACAGCCGCTGTCAGCCGCCCACCCTGCCAGCAGCCGCTGACAGCTGAATCTCTCTCCCCTGTAATCTAACTAATAATGTCTCCCTCCTAATATTTTCCCCTCTCCCTGCGTTGATGGATGGGGTCAGGCTGCGATTCCCCCGGCTGAGGTCAGGGGTCAACCCGGAGCCTCGGCTCTCTGCTCCACCGCTGTAATGGGAGCTGAAATATTAGTCCTAAACGCCCGCGGACGCCCCGATGCCTCGGCACAGATGATGAATTAACTGCTACCAAGAATTACAGATGGGGCATTCTGAAGACAAAGTTTCCACGCTCGTTCCTTGTGTACACACACTCAATTTCCTCATCTACACACCTCCGTATGCAAATGATTGATAATAGACATCAACTTTATGTCTTCAAATTGTCCTTTCCCACACACACACACTTCCTTACGTATGCTAATGATTGATGGTGGTCTCCGGCTGACGCTGGCATCATCATTGCTTTTATTTATCCGGCCGTTCGCAGCGGCTCTTGGCCTCTCGCCGCCTCGTATCAAATTGTTTTTTAAATGCATTTTGACGACTGATGTGAAAATGCAATCAGGCTAAAAAAGTCTATGAATCCATATTAAAAGCACAATCATAAACATGCTTAAGTGCGCGCACACACACACACACACACACACACACACACACACTGCAATCATCAGGGTCATCACATAATGAAGGCGGGGACTCTGCTCAAACTTTGGATTGATTTTCAAAGTGTCCCTGGTATTGTTTTTCCGCCCTGCATGACGTCCATCTGGGATGAATAAAGGAACTCTTTTTATTATTTTGTACTCGTAAAAAATGTCATGCATAAACTCAAAAAGCACTGAATACATCTGCTGACACTGTGTGTATAAAGCCTGACATATCTTCCTCCTCTGGGCCTTTAAGCTCCAAGCACATCTATAGTTCCCTCTTATCACCGTTAACTCACACTAAAGCACATTTGACTTAATCTAACCTACACGTCATGCTGGTCAAACACCTCACCATCACTCACAAGTGTGGATCAATCCGCCGCTGAAAATAGTTCCAAACAAATGCACTTTTTCCCCTTTCATGTTTGATTAAAAGCAACAACTCTGATCAGCTTTTTGAGGACTCTGATTGAATGTGAATGGATGTATTGTGCACACACTTAATATGTATAGTTTACACTTCTTTTTGAATGTTTTCCTTTGAGTTTCTTGATATTTTAACTTCAGTAACAAACATTTCAAACATGACACAGCTGTTTTTATTCTTCATGCCATTACTCATCTCAGTTTCTGCAGTATATTTGGTTTCAGCTTCTGCCAAACATCTGCCTGAAGTTGTTCTAACTTTTATTATCCTTTGTATTTGGTATATTTGAGTTACCTTTGCTGATCATGCTGCTGCAGGGACGTCCTGTCAGAGCAAAGGTGAGCACCATGTGGAAGAGCCCCTAAATACAGGAAGTGCCCATCAGGCTGTACCAAGTGCCCAGACATCAGGGGGGTGCAGATCAGAGATTTGCATTGTTTTTTGTTGTTGTAATTATAGTTTAATTGTCAGAGTTTTTATTAACTTCCAAAAAAATGTATTAAATATATTCTAATTTGTCTTGGGTTTCTTAGGTCTTGATATAACATAATTATTTGTTTACATTTACATTACATCTGTTTAAATACAGTTATTATTAATTGTCTTTTCAAAAACATACCTTTTATGCCAACCGTTTAAAAACAAGAGAATAGGAACAGATCTTGGGTCAGTTTTGACATTGTTTGCTTGGTTTAGTCTGTTCACTTTCTAAAGGATCATTGCATTTTAATAAAGATTATTCATTTTGGTAAATAAAACCTTACCTCTGACTATAAGGACATATTCCGTCTCACAGAGGCTACACACACTCTCATTTGAAGATCTTACACATGACATGCTCTCCAGTGGTTTGAGTCCGTTGCTGTTCCAGAGAAACCCAGCGAACCCTTTCAGGCTGAAATGAAATCAAAGCGTCCGGCAGCAGGCCTTGAGTCTGCGTGTCCTTCAGTCTGAGCCGCAGAGCATTAACCTCCAACACGACTCAGTGTCAACAGGAACCACGTAAAGCAGTACAAATGTTCCTTTTGGAGAACATCTGGATCTTTTCGAGGTGGTTTTAGAACTCTTTTTATTTGAGGCAATAAAGTCAAATCACATTTAAAGGAAGCTGTGAAGATTATACAATAAGTTGCTGAAACTGAAGAGGAGACTTGTCTCTGCTGCTGGGTGTTGCTTTCTTCTTCCTTCACTCCACAGAAGTTTAAGGGGAGGGAAAGAAGATTAATCAGTTCAATCAATTTCCAAATGAAACATAGAATCGGAGGATGAAACCCTCTTTATTAGTCACATACATGCACACAGCAGAGCACACACACTGCAATTGGTCCTCTGCATTTAACCCATCCTAGTACTAGGAGCAGTGGGCAGCTATCGTGCAGCGCCCGGGGAGCAATGGGGAGGGGGGATTGGAGGTGTCCGGTGCCTTGCTCAAGGGCACCACAGCAGGGCCTAGGAGGTGAACTGGGACCTCTCCAAGTAGCAGTCCACTTTCCATATTTCAAGTCTGTTCGAGTCAAGTCTTGAACCGGCGACCCTACGATTCCCAGTCCAAGCCCCTACTGACTGAGCCACTGCTGGACTGATGGATATTATAGTAAGGGAAAAAAGGGCTTTGGATTATATGTTAAAACACATCTGCAAGTCAGTGCATCATAGCAGAAAGAAATGACGTTTATGTACAAATAACTGTTAATATTTATACATTTTTGTCATTATATTATACATTTAACTTCATCTAGCCGAGCTGAAACAACGTCCAAATGTAGATGTTACAACAACGATTCAACCCTGTCTTTTCCGCCGGTGTCTCATTTATTTTCTGAACAATCAAATAGAGTATAAAGTTTCCCACACACTGGAATATTTAAAAGCAGGACAGACAGAGCAGGTGGGGTTATAACGAGCTTTAATTGATCTGTAGAAAATACAGGGTCTAGGAAGATAACCGATCAAATGAAAGACAGGAACGACAAGGTCTGAAATTATAGGAGAGGTGGGGAAGAAAATCCCGAATATGTTGCGAATATGAGCTGAAAAAAAGAAATCACCTTCTAACTGAACTCCATGGGTCAGATGTTCAGGTTTGTTCTGGTTCTAGGGACTGGGAAGCTGAATAATAATGTCTGATGAAGACAAACCAGAAGGTGTGTTTGAGGCTGAAGGAACGCTAAACTCAGTCCAGTGTGAGGACGCTTCCCCTCACCTGCAGCAGAGAGAAGTCTCCTCCGTGGATCCGCAGCACGTCGATGCATCACTCTGATTGTAGTGAACGAACCCTTGATGACTCCGGCGTATTATATACATCCCCTAATGCGGGATCAGCTTAGACGAGAATCTGTTTTCAATCTACCCTTCCATTTTCACCCCCCCCCCCCCCGTCCCCCGCCCCCCCCCCCCCCCAGACTAAAGTACATTATGGTGCAGCTGATGATGAAGGGATGCTTCTGCTCATCAGAGACAAGAGGAGAGGAAAATGAAGGAGGGATTGCGGAGGCTTTTCCGCGGCACTACACGAACATCATTACAGCGTGGAGAGAGACTTGAGAAGGTGCTTTACTCTCTCTACGTGTGTGTGTGTGTGTGTGTGTGTGTGTGTGTGTGTGTGTGTGTGTGTGTGTGTGTGTGTGTGTGTGTGTGTGTGTGTGTGTGTTTGGACACGCGTCCCATTTTCATTCAACAAGTGATGCAAATGGTTTTTAAAACACGTCTCCGCCCTGCAGGATTCTAATAACACAAATACTTGTAAATGCAACTTTGATTCAGTTTCCGTGTGCAGTGATTGCATCCTGAGCGTCACATCTGTTCGTGCTGCTCCTCACCTGACAGAAAACAAGACAAATAACAACATGAGGAACATCTTAGAAACCAGAGGTGGAAGAAGTAGACTCTCAGAGCCTTTACTGAAAAAAACCCAAACAAACAATACTGTCTTAAAATGAAACTACAAGTAAAAACCCTGATTTCAAAAGCACCAAATATACTCAAAGTAGAAAAGTATTCATTCTGCACAATGACCCATTTCAGAACTAAAGTAGAGAGGAATGATCAGATAAATGTAAGTATCAAAAGTAAAGGTACTTCCATAGTATTGTATTATTATGGTGATCATTTCATCCAATTTCTATACATTTCAGTGTAAATCTAGATACATTAAATACTGTGTAGATTAGCACTGCAGTACTGTATTTACACTGGGTTTATATTTTAAATAAATGTAAAAAGTTAAATATTGGTCTGTGAAATGTAACATAGTAGAAGTCATTCTCAAGTATAAATATCTTAAGTACTTGAGTAAATGTACTTAGTTACTTCCGACCAGCTGACCCTCTTAGAAATTAAAGAAGCAGTTACAACTTTTCTGAAAATCTACTGTATTCATAACTGTACTGTCAGCGAAGTTCATAGGAATAAAACAGGAGCCTTCAGAGCATAACATGAGCTCCCTGAAGATATAAAACAAGAGGTTAAAACATAAAAATGATCCTTGTCAAACCATGAAACCTTTATGCATAGAAAAGGTTTGTAAATATAACCCTAACCCATTCCATTAGAGTTTAAAACACTATGAAGCAGGACATGAGCCTCTGTGCACATATCCATGCAAAGATTGTTAGCAGGTGAGAGGAATCCTCTAAAATGGAAAAGTCCCACTTCCTGGAGCCCAAAAGTCAAAATGTCCAGCAGGATCGGATCGTATGGTTTATGATTGTTGATGCATTTCCCAGCTGTTTCCCCTTCTGAGCTGATGCAAAAAGGATACAAATAAAGGATGCTTTTAGTACACCACCGTAAAATTGGTTTCAGACTTGCACAATTGTGTTTATGTTGTACACAGAATCAGTCCTTTATTATTAAAATGCATATGTTTATGACTTTACAGATTCCCCTCTTCGTTGATCTTATTTCCCGTGAAAATAAATCCATCTTTATTTGCTGCTTTGAAAATATCTACACAGACAAGATGTAGTTTCATCATTATAAATGGGATGTTTAGTATTTGTAATGTGCAGATGAATCAAGTTCAACCAACTTCAAACAATAACTGTGAACTTGTTCTTGTACTCTTGTTTTAAAAGTGCATAAATAGAGAGTTTTAAAGGTGGGTATTACACATTGAGTGGCTCCCAGTATAAAGCTGAACATATTTAATGATATTTATGGAGAATGATAAACGCAACAATGGACAAAAAGCACCGCTGGAGATCTCAGCTCCACACAGGAGTCCGATGATATGCAGCGTGTCCTCGCTGATGTTATGAGGGCAGTCATTAGTTATATTTGGTGTAAACTGGAGGACGCCCCCCCCTCCCCCCTGTCCGCTGAGCAGATTCCCCCCAGCTGTGGACAGTGGAAGTTTTGACATTTAAAGCCTTTAACTAATCAGTCTGTCAGCGTTTTATCCCTTTCTCTGACTTCACAGTGAGGGAGGAGATAATTTGAGCGCTCTGTCTGTTTGATGTACGGTAATCACATGTGATCTTTTCAACAGGGAGCCGGCCGTCTCGTTAATTTGACCGTCGACGCTCGGCCGGACCCCCCGCTCTCCCCACAATCAGGCCGCTGCCTGAAGAGTAATTGCGGAGCCACCATGCTTCGATGCGCTCGACCTTTACGACCTTAAAAGCCATTTCCATTTTTCTGACCACAAAAAAAGAACATATCTTGTTAATTGCAAAAAGGCAAATATTCTACCTCCCCTGCTCTGCCCCTCTCCTTTTTCTCCCATTTGATTTCCCTTTGACGGCCGAACGCTGAAAAGCATTTCCATTTTCATTCATCAACGCTTATCAGTCATCTGAAGGCCCCTTCAGCCACAATCAGCATCACAGCTCCGACCGGGAGGGACGCAACAATGAGGAACTATCAACAACCGCACAAAGCAATTTGCTTTAATGTGGAGTGTGTTCTGTTGCTGCGAACTGCTGTTTTTTTTAATCCTCTGATACTCGGTGAAAGACAGAAGGAAGTGTCACAGCGTGGCGTGAGGACAAAGTTAAATACACTACACCAACGCTTTCACTAAACACGCAAAAAACTGAGGATTGTGAGTCAGGCACAGAGATGAAACGTAACCAAGTCCTGTATTTGAAGAGGCCCTATTATGCTTTTAGGGGGTTTTCCCTTTCCTGTAGTGTGTGATATAGGTTTGTGTGTATGTAAATGGTCTGCAGATGCTAAAATCCCAAAGTTTCAGAACGTGGCAACATCAATTTGTTAGTGGCTAGCTCTCTGACAAATTGTACGTGATAGGCTAAGGGGGCGGGACATCACTGAGCGGTTGACCAATCAGAGCAGACGGGGCTGTGCTTTCAGACAGAGGGTGAAAAGATGCAGTTTGAGGAAAATAAAGAGCTTTTTGAACATTAAAGCATGGAGACATGTCACAGAAGAGGAACAAAATACAAATATGAACCTTAAAATGTGCTTGTTTTGTTCTCTGTAAACATATCTGAAGTATTCTGAACAAAATGTGAATCCGAAAGGAGTGAAAATGTATAAGAAAGAATACTTTTTTATGTTAATGGTATATATTAGAATGTGTATTATTATGGGGACTACTTGACCTTTCCTACAGTACACAGATAAGGCCAACTTTAATGAATATGCAAGAAATACCCAAACATACAAATTCCCGATCACAGTCCTGCTCCCCAGAGGATGAACCCTTTATACTTAATTGACCTTCCCTCCAGCGATATGAAGCCTGAAGCCACCAGAGGCCACCGGCAGGAGTTGGGAGTTAGTCTTGTTGTCTTCCATAATATTAGTTATTCATTTTGATGACCAGAATAATGTGAAGCTTTCTTTTCTACAAGCTTCAGGGAAATAAACATTTAGATTTGCTCTGATGTGAAAAGAGACCAAACTAAACACTCGGCTCTAAATGATGTTATCAGTCCACGCAATCAGGGATAAATTGATCTGCAGTGTGTGTGTGTGTGTGTGTGTGTGTGTGTGTGTGTGTGTGTGTGTGAGGGATCAAGCAGAGGTGAACAGCACATTAAGGCCATTCCTCCGCCCGTCCTCCCCCTCATCAGACCGCCATATTCTCTGTTTCACCACCAGCAGCACTTTGCTGTTTCACAAGCTGACCTCCCTCTGATGGAGTAAACAGTATTTAATGTTTAGTATTATCTCCAAAGTGTGTGTTTATCAGCGCATCCAATCACTTTTGTCAGCCTTCATTTCCTCGGCAGTTCAAACTTCTCCGTCTGTGTTTCAGCAGGTTTGATTTAGGGCAGGAAATAAATCCAAGGAGGATCAACAAAATGTTAATGATGCATTTCTGATGATTGGGGGCCAGACACATCACCGTTTTTTAAGAAAACCCTCTGAATGCCAGACTTAGTTTAGTTTGATTTGCCACAGTTGAAGGATTGTGTCGAAAATGTAAATTGAACACTCAAATATTCATATAGCGCCAACTGTTTATGCAGCTCATTGAAGATGCTACTGCTAGATTTGTACTCTTTCCAACTTTAAGCTTTATTTTATCTCACTTTGTTCATTTCATTTATAAAGCTGTTGAGTTGCTGCTGTTGTGCACAGTTGTGTAGGTACCGCCTTGTTTACACCAGGGAGAAGCTACTCGTGCTAAATCAGGCTAGCATGGCGGTCGGAACAACGGCTATGCCCACCAGTGTCTCCCCCTCTCTCATCACGGGCAATGAAAGATCACTCGCTAATGAAATGGACACGCTAACGGTGTTTGCTAGGAGTCAGACGGAATATCTGCCGTGTAGTTCATTGTCGTGGCTGCACCAGGATCAACTGCTTCCAGGCTGTTTGGGCAACGTGTCCATCAACATCACTTCCACCAATCGTGTTTCCAATGTTTCCTTCGATGGCTTCCGGACTGTTTGGGTCGACAAGGATAGCATCGAGAGCTTCATCATGTCTTCATCATGAGCCTGAGTCTTCATCATGAGCCTGAGTCTTCACCCTGAGCCTGAGTCTTCATCATGAGCCTGAGTCTTCATCATGAGCCTGAGTCTTCATCTTGAGCCTGAGTCTTCACCATGTGTTTATCATGAACCTGAGTCTTCATCATGAGCCTGAGTCTTCATCATGAGCCTGAGTCTTCACCATGAGCCTGAGTCTTCATCATGAACCTGAGTCTTCACCATGAGCCTTAGTCTTCACCATGTCTTCATCATGAGCCTGAGTCTTCATCATGAGCCTTAGTCTTCACCATGAGCCTGAGTCTTCATCATGAGCCTGAGTCTTCACCATGAGCCTTAGTCTTCACCATGTCTTCATCATGAGCCTGAGTCTTCACCATGAGCCTGAGTCTTCACCATGAGCCTGAGTCTTCATCATGTGTTCATCATGAACCCGAGTCTTCGCCATGAGCCTGAGTCTTCATCATGAGCCTGAGTCTTCATCATGTGTTCATCATGAACCTGAGTCTTGACCATGAGCCTTAGTCTTCACCATGAGTCTGAGTCTTCATCCATGAGCCTGAGTCGTCATCATGAGCCTCGGTCTTCATAGGGTCCCTGTGCTGTGGAGGACATCCTTCCTCATTCCTGTTCCTAAAATGTCTTTCTATATCTAAAAGGATTTTTTATTGCACACGTATTTGATGTATTCTAATATGGTGCCAACCGTCCCAAATCTTTATTTACCCCTGGGATTAATACAGCATTTCTGACTGATTGATCGATCTATTGAAGTTAATAATTACTTTGAAGATATCTTTATAAGTCTAACTAATTCTTCCACTCATACTTCTGAAACATTTAAAACCAGCGATGAAATTAAAAAGGCTGACCAACATATAAAGCAGAGACCCACTTTTGAGGTTCAAAATAAAGCATGATACAACACCACGGACCTGAAGCAATGGAAGTGATTTAAAGTGCTAAAGAACTTCAGAAATACAATGAAGAAAACACAGTAAAACAACAATTTTTCCCCAATAAATTAAGTTTATTTGTCAACAGTTGGTTTTACATTGTAGTTAGCAGGAACCATGCAGTCAAGCTCTTTATGGCCAATACTAATAATAAAGATATTCCACATCACAGGTCACATACATAGTTAAATAAACACAAACACCAAGCATTCCTCCCTCTGCATTTTACACCAAGGTTTCACACCTTTACATATATACACATCTTGAACCTTTTTGTTTCACATTTGATTTTTTTGTTGCATGTTTTTTTTAATCACCTAACTGGGAAAGAAAGCAGTGGTTTTTAAATAACAAAACAAAAAAAAGGTAGAAGTAGTAACAGTAGAGCAAGGCACACAATTATATTTGAAAGATTTCAAACCCTATTTTGTCCTACGCACACCTTCTCAATACCGATCCCCGAAAACCCCCAGCGTCACTGCTAATCATCGTTTCATGAGTTCTCTAGAAAATAAAAAATGAACAATACATGGTGTACTTACTTACATACAGCAGTAGTATAACAACACACGCCCCCACCAACAGTCATCAAACCTCAACGCCTACACAACAACACCAACTTTGGTCGTGTTGCATAGATAAAATCCCGTCTTTTAGAAGTGGTTTATCCCTCGTTTTGCAGACGTTGCTGTCAGCAGAGAGAGGTTAATATATAGTTCACAGGTAGAGCTACGTTTGACCTGATGGGTGTGAATAGTATTTCCATCGATTCAGAGCACAATGACTTCGCCAAACGGCAAAGCAGGCGTATAGGTAATGAACGTAAATCCTATATTTCGTCACCAAACCTCAACGATGAACAGTTTGCAGAACGATGATTCTGTGCATCCTTAAGGACGCAGACTAAGCATAGTTGAAGGACTGCAGGATGAACATGAGATGGTCTACAGAGGACTCACCAAAGCATCCTCACTATTTCCTCCCTAGAAAGAAAACTCATGGTGCATTCAGGTACTCCTTACCACCAAGAAGTTGTGCCAGAGACTTTGCTCTTACTAAATTCTCAGAAGATTTACAGAAGACCTCAACGAATGACTTCTTCCTTCCTGTAACAGCTTCAAGCAATCATTGATAACATATACACTTGGTCAAGTTACCTCCAAAGTTGTAAATGGTAACTGTGTCTACTGGTCTGCCAAAGATGTTCTTGGTCTGAGGAAACCATAGCGCATTTCCAAGCAAAATTTGGAGGAGCCTCTAGGAAAGGACCTGACTTCCAAGGAGTTCACCTTTTTGCACAATTGCAGGCTGAACCTTCTACAGAGGATTGACCACTGCATTTTCACGAGTTCCTGCCTCAAGAAGAACCTAAGGGTTTGTTCAGGTACTCTTTGTCACATTTGAAGTCAGACAACCTTGAATCTATCACAAAGTTGCACCTGAACGGTTTACAACTGATTCTGTCCCTTCAAATGTTTACTCACACTGGACAAGAGTCTCAAGTGAAGTAAAGTAGTTATATGACACTTCAATAGAGTGGTGCAGAAGGGGTGCATCGTCCAAAAGCCAGTGGGATTTCCCCATTGGATTTCTGTTCAGCAGGATAAATTCCACATATTAGCTCCACTTTATGGTTTTTGAAGGGTACATGCAATCGGCAGAAGTAAAAAGCTAAGGAAAGGTTATAAAGGAACTACATCATGTCTGCGCATCACCACCGCCAAGCTAAAGGCGGCTAATGCTCGGCACGATGACGTTTGGTGGTTAATTTAGTCACTTGTTAGCATGTAGGAGCTTCGGAAATCCTTCAGTGGGGTATTTACTGATGGAGTTTATGTGGTAGAACAGAGGGTCTAACCACAAACACGTTAAAAAAAACATCGACATCCGGACGAGGGAACCCAGAAGTGGTTCTTTGAAGTCTTTTACGGGTTTTAGGACTCACTACTGCGCCACTCTATTCCATCATTTAGAAGTATTTCGGCTCTAACACGTTCTCCAAACTCATCCCTATCCGTCCGTTCTCAGTCCCTTACACAACCTTTTCCGATCCAACAAACTCATCTAAGGAACAACATCTTTCCTTCTTCAACTTCCACATACCGGTTCCACCTTTGCTCCCAAAATACAATTCACACAGCTAGGAGATGTCCTGGTCAAGTTAAGGTAAATATATATATATTGATTAGGTGTTTAGATGCACAACTGATCCGTCTTTAGGTTTGGCATTTTTGGGGTTTGACGTCTAAATCAAAGTCTAGCAGCGTGCTTCATAGTTGGCAATGATTTTCCTCCGTATTGCTTTTACAGAAATGATAATACAGTTTACGTTGTGCACTTTAAGCTTCTTTAACTACAACTTTTTGGCCTCTTTATATCTCCTGAAGTTCAACAAATGTGGGGCTTTCGACAGGTATTAATATTCCTAGTTTTCCTCGATCTTGAGCATCAATAATGTCCTTATTTCTTTTAAAAGCAAGTCCTAAACAACACTTTCTGAATGATAGCTTTAACGGTTTAGTTCACTTTTCTCAGATAACTGAGGCTTCATGGTTGTGTGACTCTGTTTACAGTTTATGCACCGAGTCATACAACATTTATAAGTCACAGGATGGCAAAAAGATCTACGGAGTGTATCACAGCAACATATAATGAATACTGACATCATCTCCAGGTGTTTTTTGTCAGAAAGTTGCATGCTACCTGTGCAACAGTGTGTACACAACTGCAGCACTAAGAACGAAGGTACAGTAGGAAGTCATGCAAACCGGCTGAAGATGTGGTAGAAGAATACTGAAGTACATCCAGAAGAAATAAGCAGAGGAAGAAGTGTGTAAAAGTGTAGAAGACAGTTTTTTACCCCTAATTAGCCCAATTTTAAGTAGGATTTTATGTAATAAACAGGACATGTAACATTGTGACTCCTAAGCGAAATATCTCTCTTAAGCTGCAAAAAATGGATCAATTACTCCTTTCACACATATTGGATTTCACTGCAATTCATATTTCTCCGTCCAACAACTTATCTGCCTTCTATCCATCCTGAAGCTCTTGAATCTTGAACTCAATACACTGTTTTATCCCGTATTTAATCCTAAAACCACATTTTAAATCACACTGAAATGCTTCTTGGATGTATTGTTGCACATTGTTTCCCTCTGAGCTCTTGACTCTTCTTCTCTAAAGATGTAAATACTACATATTGCCCACACACTAACACATATGCACAGCCAAACCCTAAAAAAATGCTTCATAAATCACTCAGAAACTCAAACCTGAAATCAGTATCACTGTGAATAAGTTGTGGGATATAACCCTGAAGCTGCAGGATGAGTTTTTCCTTCCAGTTTCTTAAAGATCTGTCCGGTTACAGCAGTGAGATTTGGGGAGTTCGGGGGGTGGGGGGGGGATCTGGAGAGACGAGGACAGGGGAGAGATCAGCTCAGCGGGGAGGAGAGGGAAGGAGATCCCCTTCTTACATCTGGATCCTGGAGGTTCCTGATCCCAGCACAGGGATTCGCTGGAAGGATGGAAAGGGAGAGAGAAGAGGCTTTTTACATTGAAATACAATGATATGTTTCAAAACAGGTGAGGAGATGCAGGAGGATCCACCAGACTGCCTGCTTCTACATTTGATTAAAAAAGACACACAACATACCATCATTTGCACAAAACACTGTTGAACCTCTTTTTGTTATTATTTAATTTTACTTTCTGGGGAAATTCTAAATCATATCTTTTAAATAAATTATAATGTTTTAAAAAATGTTGTAAAATGCTTTAAATTATATATATCTTTGGAGATCATTTAAATGTTTTATTTAGTGTGTGTGTGTGTGTGTGTGTGTGTGTGTGTGTGTGTGTGTGTGTGTGTGTGTGTGTGTGTGTGTGTGTGTGTGTGTGTGTTTGCTGCAGACCTTCTGCTGTCTGGGTCACAGAGCACATCATGAGCCGCATTCATGATTGCTTTAATTGCACCTGTGTCTGTGTTCAGTGTGTGTGTGTGTGTGTGTGTGTGTGTGTGTGTGTGTTTGTGCGTGTGAACAGGTGGGCTACACTTGGGCATGCCATGGGGGTCAGGACCAGCTGTACGCATCACCAATATGGTGTGTGTGTGTGTATATGTGTGTGTGTGTGTGTGTGTGTGTGAGTCCTTTGTCGTGGGGATACATGCACCGTGCATGTGCAGAGCTTGATGAGCCACTTTCATGTGTGTACTTCTTTACTTGTTAGTGTGTATGCATGTTTGTCCTCTGTTGTGTGAGTGTGTGTGTGTGTGTGTGAGTGTGTGTGTGTGAGTGTGTGTGTGTGTGTGTGCGGGTACAACATGTCTGTCTAACCTGCAGCTGTTGGGCTGTCAGCTTCTACCTGGACTCTCATGCCCTGCCCTCCGGGATGTGTGTGAGTATGTGTGTGTGAGTATGTGTGTGTGTGTGTGTGTGTGTGTGTGTGTGTGTGTGTGTGTGTGTGTGTGTGTGTGTGTGTGTGTGTGTGTGTGTGTGTGTGTGTCAGTGATGGCCTTTGTTCGTGTTCCAGGTTTGATTTGTGTTTAAAAATAGAAAAGATGCTGAAAACTAAAACAAAGTCACTGCTTGTTCACAGCCTAGATTATAAATTGCAGACACTCAGAGTTTCTGAAATGATATAACCATTCCTAACTTCACTGGATGACGATATTAAAGTCCTAGCGTGAAATATTCATAAGAGAAGCACATCTACATCCCTCTGTAACGGATTTCAAGTCGAGTGAAGATTACTAACAATGTTAAAACACTGATTCAGCGATCAAAGCGGTCTCCAGATGTGTGAATCATAGCTGAACAAGAATAGACGTGGCACTAGTTTATTCTTGAGTCTGTGATGTGTCTCAGCAGCTGCCGACTCACAGCGGGATATCTGCAGGAAGGTTCTGATGTCATGTTGTAGATTATATATAAACTGATGAAACCAATTACAGAACGGCCGGAGCAGCGTTTGTGTTTACTCCTGACTTTCTGAGATTGGGTATAACGAGGTGTCAATTGACCCGAGGTGGGAGAAGTACTCAGATCTTGTACTTGAGTAAAGTAGAAGTACTCAGGTCTTGTACTTGAGTAAAGTAGAAGTACTCAGGTCTTGTACTTGAGTAAAGTAGAAGTACTCAGGTCTTGTTCTTGAGTAAAGTAGAAGTACTCAGGTCTTGTACTTGAGTAAAGTAGAAGTACTCAGGTCTTGTACTTGAGTAAAGTAGAAGTACCAGAGTGTAGGAATACTCTGTCACAGTAAAAGTATTCTAAATGTTCCTCCAGTGAAAGTAGAAAGTACTCTCCTCTAAATGTACTTAAAGCAGCGACAGTAAAAGTAGTCATTGTCTGATTGGTCCATTTCAGAATAATATCTCTGATATGTTTTATAATGATTGATCATTAAAGTGTTCTCAGAGCTGGTAAAGGTACAGCTAGTTTGAATGGCTTTGTATACTGCAGGGTAGCTGCTGGATTTACTGCAGGTGAACTAAAGTCTGATTTAAGGGAGATTATATTTATCATCATTAATCCTAATCTGCCTAGCAACTAAAGTGTGAGGGTGGTAAACTCACTGTGACTGTCCGGGTCCTGGAGGTGGGCGGTCTCACTGAGGTTTGTGCTGTTCTGGTGGTCTGATTGACAGCTGACTGAGAGAGGGAACAAGAAAGACAAAGTGAGTAAATAAAACACACATGGAAAGACAGAGATCAAAACTGACGGAAATAGAGAAGACAACAGTATCCATGATAGAGCTGAACATAAGAAAGCATTACATCCTCAGTGAGAAAGGTGGGGATGGATCGGGGAAAGAGAGAGTAAAAGAGGGAGGAAACAAAAGAATAAAGGGAGAGGAATAAATCAAAACGGCATTATCGGGCTGAAGCGTTGTTTGTCTTTGTTTTCTAATCGGCTTGTTCTTCCTCTCGGCCCAAACTGATGAAAAGTTGCAAATTAAAACAACGAGCATCAGGCCGAAAACAATCCTCTCCCAGCTCCACCCCGTCTCTTAATTGGTTCACGACTAATCGCTTTGTAAAGACTTGTGTAGCTATTATCACTCCCCATGCATCCACCAGCCCTCAGAGTTTACACACACACACACACACACACACACACACACACGCACAGAAGCATGTGTAGTCACGCTTACATGCGCACATACATGCCAGCTGCACATGTGTTGGAAGCACACACACCCCTATCTTTGCATTTTTCTTGGGTCTATTTTTTTTTATGGTATTTGAATGAATTTATAAACTAATGGGAAAAATATGACATGTTGGGACAGACAAGCAGCAGCAGTCTGTCCCAAAAACATAATCAAAGAATGAAAATAAGCATCAACATTTTGGAAAAGATGTCTTTTTAAATCTCAAAATGAAAAACAAATAAATCCAAACAATGAGGCCTTTTTGATGACCTGTGTGGATCATATATACTGTATGTTTTTTAAATGCATAAAATATAAGTAAAAAAACGTTTTAATTTCAAAATTGACAAAATTAAATCTCCTCAAAATATTTTTAAAAGAAATCAAAATATACAAATATAGACATATTAAAATTGCATACAACTAAACCTTCTTGGTTCCCTTTTTGGGATAATGATAAATGTCTTATGAAATGAATAATGTCAAATTAACAAATGTTTTAATTTCAAAATTGACGAAAAATGCAAAAACTCAACATTCTACAAAATATTTCTCAAAAATACAAATATAGAAATATCAGAAAGGAATACAATTACATCTACTTGGTCATTTGTGTGGAATAATATATGTATATTAAATGCATGAAACAGTATGTGTGTTAAATCCCACATGAAAAAATCAGCTTTATGTGAAATCTGAGCGACTGTCTGCATTAAACATGTGCAGATAAACTACTAATATACATCCTTGCTGTAAGGTGTGATGAACGCTGCAGAGAGCCAGAGATGTTTCCGAGTAATGACTCTGATCAACCACCTGAAGATGCATTAATGGGGTGTTGTGCTCCGCTGCAGTAAAAGTCTTATTTACTGCACGTTAAACACAAAGGACGAGTAGCCCACATTAACATGCACAGTGGGAGAAACAACTACAGGCTGCTCTGCACTGCATCACACAGTGTAACAACCTCTTCAGCGGAGCCGTGTTCCTCCTCTATAAGGGAGTAAAAAGTTGATAAGCAGAGGAGGCAGCAAGGTTGCAGACGCGGTGGAAAAAAAGATTCTAATTTGCATGAGGAAATAGAAAACTTAGAAAGAGCACAAACACGCTAATTCAGCGATGAAATGAATTGAACGATCACTGCGGGATGAGGGGAAGCTCTTAGCTGATGAATCCTAATGAAATCTGACTGATAATAATTATGCTGATGTTGTTCTGTGGACCTTAACCTTTTAACTCAAAAACTGAGAAGTCTGCAAATCCCCTCTTGCATTAACACCTGAGGGAGGATTGAAGGAGGAGGGAGGAATTACAGAAGATCATAGACGAAGAAAAAGTGAAGAGAGAGGAAAGATACCTAAAGGAGAAGAGGAAGATAAGAGGAGGGGAGGAGAGGACACAAGAGGAACAGATGATGATAAAAGAAGGAAGAACTAGAGGGGTTGAGAAAGACTATGAAGGGTTAGGGTTAAGAGCAAGATGAGAGACAAATGACTTGAAGAAATAAGCCAAATAATGCTCATTTTCAGGTTAATATTAGCATTCCTTTCCTCTCCTGGGACATGTCTCCCTGCTTTAATGTTCAAAAAGGTCTTTATTTTCCTCATACTGCCTGTGCTGCAGCACCTCTTTTCACCCTCTGTCTGAAACCAGACACCCCCGTCTGCTCTGATTGGTCAGCTGGCCGGCTCCGTTGTGATTAGTAAACTGCTTAGAGATGTCCCGCCCCTTTAGCCTATCACGTAGAATGTGTTGGAGCGCTAGCCAATAGAAGCGCCAGTGTTCCAAAATGATGTCATCACATTCCAGAACTTTGGGATTTTAGACTTTGCAGACCGTTTACATGCACTAAAACCTATAAAACACACTACAGGAAAGGGAGAATGGGGCTCTTCAGAAATGTTTTCAGGTGTTGTTTATCTACCGCATATAAAAAAACCTGTGTATTTTAAATAAAAAGAATGAAAGTATCCTAAATTAAAACCAATAAGGCAGTATTGCTCTTTATTTTAAAATGTATTGTCACCAGGTTATCCCGCTACTAATCCCCATTTTAAAAGATGTAATCTGATTACGTGGTTTTATTGTGTAACTGTAAGGGAATACAGTTCACTTTTTTGATTCCTGATTATGTAATCCTGTTACTCCCTATGCCTGGAAAGGGAGGAGGAAGAGGAGGTTACGCATATCAGCGCCTCTCAGGCCTTAGAAATGGGAAGTAAAAGACACGCACACCGGCCTCATTACATTCATACCCACTGTGGGGCTCGGCTCGGACTAATACCTGGAGCAGAGAGGTGAAGTGCAGTATCAAGGCCCGGTATAATGTCCCCAGATAGCAGATCCGTGGAAACACTAACCTGCTTCTCCGTCGCCGTCTTCCCTTCCTGCTGCGAGCCACTCCTTCCTCTCCTCACCCGCCGAGTATCCACCTCTCCTCGCCTCTCCCCCTCCTCCCCCCTATCTGCCTCTCTCATCAGCGAGCGGTTAATTTTGGGATTAATACGCGTGGTGGCGGCGGCGGCGGCTGGCTCTTTTGAGGGATTTGTAGCGGAGCTGCAGACACTTATCTTGGTCATTACGGCGCCCATATTGGATTCGAGCGTTTTAGTATCTGCCAAACATTCAGCTGCGGAGGAGTCTATCGGGGCGACACGCGCCCGGGGATTAAGATAAGGAGGCCCCTCATTACGACTCCTCTCCTCCTGCAGCAAGATGACACTCGCAGCGGCCGCGACTTCTCCTCCAGCGACATCACAGAGGACGTACAGGTCCTCACCTCGCTTCTCTTCCCCGGCGAGTGGAAGGGAGGAAGGGTTGTCGGTAAAGCCAGGGCCCCTGGAGACAGGCGGAGTAGCTGGAAGAAGAGCTGTGACAAGGCTCCAGGAAGGTAGAGAATGAGCTCTGTGTTCCCTCTGTGGATCGTTGGAAGTACAGGTGGTCTCTATCCTTCGAGGGAGACATCAGACTATCACCTGGTTTGTCGTGTAGTTGTGAACAAGGCAAGTTAGCTACACTGTTCAGCTTGGAGTCCAAAGATGGCAGGAACTCCAGATTTTCCTTCAGCAGGAAGCGCTGTGGTTTCTTAGTGAGCACCATGCTGTAGCAGAGAGGCGGGCCCAGGTAAACCTCCTCCGTACAGGCAGCAAACAGCGTCTCCTCGTCCCTGATCTCCGGGCTAGCGGGCAGAGATATCGAGGGGCTGCCCGACTTCAAATCAAGAGCACAGAAGTTCTTCTTGGATTCAAAGCCGGGTGACGTCTGCCTGGAAGACGGGGCCGAGTTTGACATCTGCTGCCTGGTGCTGGTGAACAGCTCGGGGCTCGGGCTGTGTAGGCCCTGAGTCGGCGTGACGTAGGACGGGATGTTGTACGGAGTCGGAGAGGAGCCCCTGTCTTCGGAGCACTGGCTGACCTCGCCACAGTCGCTGTCGTGGGAGGAGAGCGACAGGTACGAGTAGAAGTCTCCCTTACGAAGGTGGAGAGGCCGGTGGGAGTGTTCGAGGATCTGAAGGACAAGGAAGAGAACGTTTGTAAAGAACTGTGTTATTTTGCTGTTTGTTTAAAGGGGGCCTATAATGCTCATTTTCAGGTTCATATCAGTATGTACGTAGTCTCTCCTGGGACATGTCTCCATGCTTTAATGTTCAGAAAGCTCTTTATTTTTCTCATACTGCCTGTGCTGCAGCACTTCTTTTCACCCTCTGTCTGAAACCAGAGCCCAGTCTGCTCTGATTGGTTAGCTTTCTGGCTTTGTTGTGATTGGTCAACCAGCTTAGAGATGTCCCGCCCCCTTAGCCTGTCATGTACAATGTGTTGGAGCGCTACCAAATAGAAGCCTGATCCCTCTTAAGGGAACTTAGGGATTTTAGCCTTCATAGACCGTTTACATGCACTAAAATGAGAAAGAATAATCAAAAGTTCACTTGATTTACTTTTTTCTGCACTGTCCCTTTAGTGCGGTGCACATAAAGTAATTCTGATCCTGGTTTTCCTTATCTGAATGGAAGGACTATGGATAGAGGGAATTTCGTGTGTGAGTAAAAAAAAATGGACAAACTTGACTTTTATTTGATATTCTCTAAAAATGTAAATAATTAAACTTAGTTGAATAACTCAAATCAAAAGTTTTGGTCGCTTAACTTAAATATAACTTTTAATAAGAATTAGTTTTATTTAATTTTGTTTGATTAAAGTTATAAATGCAGCTCATACTGTCCTGGTTTTTCAACTTTTGGATTATGTACATTTCTATATTTGTGTAATTTAACACAATTACCAAACCATCCGAGTGTTCATTTGGATATTAAAAGTGTATTTTATATTTCACACTTACAAAAGGGGGGAAAAGTTGTTCTGCCTGATTTCTTTATTCTTTACAGACATTAAATGAAAAGACTGGAAACTGATTAGCTTTTAGATTACTTCACTCGCAAAGGATACTCAAGAAATGAGTCATTACATCCTAAAAGTTATGATCTGTGATGCGATTTATTGAATTACTCCAACTCATTGAACAAATTAACTGAAATAACTTTTTTGATACTTTTGGATTCATTTGTCCTCAAAGTGTGCTGAATAAATGAGGTCAAACAGGACATCAAGTGCTGAGAAATATCCAATATTTGATTCATTATCAACGTCTGCAGCCTTTCTGAACTGTTCGTTTAATCTCTGTTTAGTTTGCATTTGCAATATAACAATTTGCATGTTTGACTTGTAATGAAATCCACAACAGGCTGATTGTTTTACTATTATTCCTCTTTTGGACTTTTAATTCTGTACCTTGTTTTTGATCTGTGCCGATGCAGGACCTCGTTCTGGGACGGACCGACTTTCATTCTGGTTCGGTTCTTCGGACTGGATCTCTTTGCTCTTCAGCGCCAGTGACGTCATGTCAATAATCTCCATTACAAAGTCGTGCACGTTCTCTTTCTTTCCCTCGGCTTCACTGCATGGTTGGAGGGAAGAGGGCGAGGGCAGGTGGTTGCAGCAGGAGGAGTGAGAATTGTGGCGTTTTTTGGGAGGCCGGGACGTCTCTTTGTCTCTCACTCCCTCCTCGTTTCCTCCGTCACAAAAGACGAGAATTTGAACTTCTCCTGACTGGTGATGGCTTTCCGCACCCCGGTTGCTGTCCTGCTGTCGTGCAAGGCATCCTGGGAAGTGCCGTTTTCAACAGGAGAGAGGGAAGGCGGCGAGGGGAGGGAGGAGCTGTGGCAGGGTAACTCCCCTCTCAGTTGTCCGACTAAAGAGGAAGCATTTTTGGACAAGAAGGGATTGAGATCGCAGGACGGTGATGGAGAAAGCTGCTTCGTTGATTCTGTTTTCATCCAGTCGCTAACATCCTGATCTGACTCCTCTGTTTTGGCGAACATGTAGGACTCCCTCAGTGACTCGCCCTTCTTTGTGAACACGCTCGACTCCTCTCTAAGGAGTTCATCGTCCTCGTCTTTCCCTTTCAAACAGCTCTGATCCACGTTTCCGTTCTCCACGTCGTCCACAAACTGGCTGATGTAGCTCCTTGTTGCATTCCTGCGGTTCTTCTCCTCTTCTTCCTGGTCCTTATTATCTCTTTTTGTTTTGTTGTTGCCGCTATTGGTGTTGGTTTCTACTTGTTTGGAGCGGTTTTGGTAGCAGTGCTGCTCATTGTTCTGCGAGGAGGAGGAGGTGAATGTCGAGGGCAGGTTGGTTCCACACTGCAGCTCGTCCCGGAGGCCCGCCTCTGTTTTAGAGGAAGAGGAAGAGGAGGAATTTCGGGGAAATCGAATCCAACTCTGCAGCTCCCTCTTCATGTACTCCAGCCCCAGGACGTAAGACCCCTCCATCTCCTCTTCGTCATCATCGTTAGCAGAGGAAGCACCGCTCAGCCTCTCCTCTTCTTCGTCCTCTTCATCCCGAACTCCAAGCTCCTCCTCAGTGAGTGTGAGCGTGGAGGAAGACAGAAGGTCGCTGTCGTCCTCGTCTTCATCAGTGCATGCCGACTTACAGGAGACGTTCACGACAAGACTCAAACTGGCTGCATCTGCTTCGTCCATCCCTTGCCCTCCTCGCCCGTGACCCTGGCAACGCTTCCTGTAGCAACACGTGTTGGCGTTGGCGGCCATTGTGGGATCCAGGAAGAGGTGGTGTTGATTTCTGCGCATGGCGCAATCCTCAGACCCCAGAGAGGAGTCTTCGTTGCTGCTCAGTTCCGTCAGAGATGCCGTCGCAGAACTCTCATTGATCAGGGATGGCGGTCCTTTCCTTGGTGACCCTGAAATCCCAGAAAGAGGGGAGTGGCATCCACCGAGAGAGGGTGAGGCAGGGAGTCTGCTCCGCTGATGGGAGCTGCTCCGAAGCGTCATGTCGGAAACACTGCGGGTCATATTCGCGACCAGAGGACTCTGGATGTTCTCGAGACGTTTCAGGAGGTCAAGGGTTCTTCGGCTCAGCTCCCCAGAAGACGGTTCTCCTTGCGCACTTTTTTTGTTCTTGTCCTTGACTGGTTCACCTCCTTCCACCTCTATGCTGCGCACCAGATCCAGCTCCCCGAGGCTGGCCATGCTTCCCCCGGTGTCTTCAGCACTACGACACGGCACCAGGCAACTCTCCAAAGAGGTGCTACGGTGCAACTGGTCTTTGGAGGGAAATAACTCCCCACCCAGAGCCAGAAGGGACTCCAGGGAGGAGCTCAGAGATAATACTGGACTGGATGTTTGGCGGCGGAGAGCAGGAGGAGTCCCTCTACCGTTAGAATCAACCGGGAATACTGGGAAGTCACTGCGGGACGTAAAGGCCTTGGAGGAGTCAGGTCCTCCCACCTCAATGTCCGAATCAGAGTCAGCAGGAGTCAGAATCCCACGTCCGTTGATTAAGATCTCAACCGCCTCGCCTCTCCTGTGCTTCCTCCTCTTTTCGTCCTCTCGGTTCCTTCTGCTTTCACTTTTGACTTCGTCTCTTCTCCATACTTTCTCCTTCATACTTTCCTCTCTCTTGGTTCTTTGGTTGTACCTGATGACACCGTCTTTCTGCAGAACCAGATTACTTCCTTGTACGGATTCATACTTCCTATACTCTTTTCATCTTCCTCTTCTTCTCCCTGATCCTCTTCCTGGACTTCTGAGTTTGTCGTCATTGTCTCGGTGTCTCCGGTATCGCTTACGATCCCACTCTCGCTTTCTGAGCGTCGACTGTTCGCAGATTGGCCGCTTCCTCTGCCACTCTCCCCATCCCGGTACGCAACGGGTTTCTCTCCTCCTTGGCGGTTTGGAATTAAACCACCCAGGATGTCCGGGAGGGATTCGATGGAGGAAAACGAGGAGTCCTTACTCAGGCTCTTTAGCAGAATGTGCTGTTTCCGTTTCCCTGATTTGTGCAACATGGAGGAAGTAGGAGGAAACTGAGGCTGTCTGTATAACTCGACACTATGGAGGCTGTACACCTGATAAATGTTATTGTTGTTCGGAGGAAGATAGGGCTGAGCCTCTGAGGAGGATCTCTGATTGGCTGTGACACTGGCACGAATCCCATTGGGTGGATTCCCATTGGCTGCACTGCCGTCCAAAGGCAGATTTGGTTCTAAGGGGAGGTTGTGCATAAGGTCGGGATGTTCTTCTTCTTCTTGTGGCTCTGTGATTGTCATATCAGTTTCATCCCATTCCCAGGAGTCGTCTGGAGGTGGTGCCACTGGACCCGCTGGGAGTGGGCTGATGTGGTGGAGGTCAACTAGACCCGGTTCCAAGACGCTTCCAGGAACCTGTAGAGAGAAAGGACAGAGACAAACAAAACACATTGAAACATGTTTCATTGATTTGCATGCTGAACTTCTTGTCTCATGTTTCTCATCTACTTTGTAAAATGGCAAAAGACAGAAGGGTAATCCGAGTGACTGAGCAGAAAGGAAAAAGTCACCAGATTCAATTTAGGGTCAAGGGTAGAAACTCATGTACCATATCTCCAAAATATCAGCTTTTATGGAAAAAATAAGACATAATTGCAGTATAATTATACCTATGTATGGATAGCAACATTGTCATATTAAAGAAATGGTTCATCATTTTAGAAACGTGTGCGAACTGATAGGATTAACTAGCTAGCTAGGTTCCATACCACTGCTCCAAGTCAAAAAGAACCAGTTGAGGAACATCAGAAGTTGGTATAGAGATGGAGCACAAATACATTGTTACCCCAAGTTCTTATTTGCAATAATAGTGTGATTAAATGTGAACCCTTTAATGCAAAGCAAAAGTCAGCCTAGGTTACCAACAACCCTAAGAAGTTCCCTGCTTCTTAAACCTGTGTTTGAAGCCAAATTTGGCCACCAGGCACCAGAAGGTCCCCCCTCCTCCTCTGCCACGGGTCATAAAAATAGCCGCAATTCAGCCGTAAACTGTTACAAAATTATAGAAATTGGATGAATTACAGATATAAATAATATACAAGGTTTTTCGTGGGTCATCAAATACCCGATTTGATTGGATTAGGCTGATTGATAGCCTCCACCCTCGGTGCTGAATGTGTTTTTGAATGCGTCTGCGGTGGCAAAAAAAATCCTGTTCAGTCATTACCCCCATCTCCCTTATCAGCACGAGGGGAATAAACACAAATCTAATAGAAATTCATTGCAGAGCCATATCCACACACACACACACACACACACACAGAGCCAACTAGTTTATTAGATTAATAGGCTATGAATGGCTAATACGAATTACCCCCCTCTCTTGTTAACGAGACGCGGAGCAATTTGTATAATTATGTCTGTGGAAGGGAAGAATTCCTGTGTCTAAGCATATTTTTAGACAGCCGAGCTTTCTGAAGGCTTTTGATTACGTATTTACTTTGGGGTTTTCAGCTCCGTGCTCTTTCTCTCAGAAGTCGTTTTTGAATAATTCATCGCTTTGTTCCAGAGCTGAATAATTTGTGTTGAGATTTATGAGCAATTGCTTTTTGGGGGTGGGCTGATTTTACTCTTTTTTAAATGATCACACAACGTGTTCTGTCAGAGCCGGGTGTCAGTGTGTCTCTTTCAAACGTAGGCCGAGCACGAGGCGGTATACGCGCTCTCGGAGAGGAGACGCATCGCTTTTTAAAGAGTTTGCTGCCAAGACAAGATACACAACATCTGAGGAAAACATAACCTATACTCGCTGTGTTTGATAGCAGAACATTTCATGCACTTTAAATGATAATATAGAGCCTCTCAACAACAGTTCTAGGGACTGGATCGTCTTGATTTTAAATTACTTCAGTCTGAACGCAACATTTCTGAAAAAGAAGAAATGCGTTTCTGTTTCCTATTTCTTGCATTTTAGCAGAAATTAGCGTCAGTAACATGAAACAAGACATAATTAGACAGATTGCTTCTCCAGGATCAGGGAAATTACACATGCTTCGGGGGATTTTCTGAAATGTATTGATTAAGGACTCAATAATTGCCTAAATGGGTTGTTAAGATGGAGCTTTCAGCAGTGTAAGGGTGAGAGAAAAAACAACACACAGCATTTAATGTCAAGGAGTAAATGCGCCAGTAAAGCCTTTGTTTTTATTTGTTGTATTCTGTCCAAGTAATACAACTAAAGACCTTAGAGATTGGATGTAAACCAACGAATAGAACCTGTGTATTATGTTGTGTTTCCTTATTTGCTCTTAAAGGTTTTATAAAATTAGTTTGTTTCTGAGACAACGTTAAATGTATGTCTAGATTTGTGTGAAGTAACCTTCCTCTTTCTTTCCAGGACTAAAATGCACAGCAGTCTCGTTTCTTTCTATTAAAGAGGATACATTATGCTCATGTTCAGTTTTAAACAGACGTGATTTGTCTTCGCAGAGCTAAGTTGGTCATGCGTTCAATTAAGGGTTCATCCTCTGGGGAGCGGGAATGGTCATTCAATGCTAACCTGCCTTACAACAACAAGCTGACATTAGAACCAGGTCAGAATAACCTGTTCTCTGAGCTCCTTGCTGTGATTACACTCCCATAAACACTGCCTCTCTGTTTACCGCCTTAATGGCAGCAGATGACAGTGTTAGTGTGCATGCGAGGGACCTGTGCAGCGTGTGTTTTTGGGGGGAGTGAAAGCAGGAAACTTTTTTTTTCCCATTAGCTCTGGGTTGACTGCTCCCATTTGTTAGCATAGCATCTGCTGGAAGGCCCAAGGAGAGCGCAGCTATCTAGCAGCGTCTGGGTGATTATTCATGTGGCTGCGCTCCTCCAGGAGCTGCTGCTGCTGCTCCAGTCTCTGCCGGCTCTCCGCTGTAGAGGTTGTCAAAGTGCTGAGGGAGCCCGGCGTCACCGGCCTGATTCAAAATGAATAGAAGCGCGCAGATAAATCACCCCTCCATGCTGAGTGGAGGGGCAGACAGGCTGCTTTGAATGTAATTGCAAAAATCGTGAATGAAAACCTCCATATGTTGCTCATAACTCCGCTGTAAAATATGTTTCATAATCCCGAGGAAAGTGTTCTAAAATATAATTTCCATATATTACATTCGGTATTGGTGAAACTTCGTCCCCACAACAGCTTTGAGTCATTTACATCGAATCAGACATAAAACAAGATCCTTCCCCTGTTTTCTGAGGAGGATACACCTGTTGTCACGGGGGAAATAAAAAGGATCCATGTTTTTTGATAATGGCAAGGATACAAATAAGATTTTCAATGATATTCTGAAAAATGAATTGATTACTAATATGTAATAACCCGTTACACCGTTATTACACCAGTATTATACAGCATTTTCACACCCATATTACACGTTTATTACACCTATACTGCACTGTTATTCGACCCATTCTGCACCCATGTAACAGAAATATTACTCCCATATTATGCTGTTATAAGACCCATTTTACACTCCTTATTTCACCCATACTATACTGTAATTGAACCATTTCACACCCTATTAACACTGTTATTACACCTATATTACGGCCCTTATTATACCCATACTATACCCATATTATAGCCCTGTTACAGCCATTTTACTCCCATGTAACACCAACATTACACCCATATTAAACTGTAATTGACCGATTTTACACACCCATGTTACACCAATATCATTCCCATGTTAGAGCCATATTACACCACGTAACACCAATATTACTCCGTTGTTTCTACCCATATTACCAGGACACAGACACCATTTAAGGGTCAATAAGCCTTTTAATTAGAAGGTCATCTGAAGGTTACTTACTCCGACAGTTTTGGTAATCTCACAGGCTGTATCTCATGTATTGTGGGCATCTATGAAAGTGAGTTAAAAGCAGTTTTTGCAGAACAGACAAAATAAAAAGCATGTTTTGTTTTGTTTTTGTAGTTTATTGTCTTTGTGCTCTATCAATGCAGTGGCTAGGATGAATAAAGTTGCATTTAACTGAATTAAATTCAAACGAAAATAATCAAAGCAGCTTTTTTTGTAGCTCATTTATGATGGAATTAAAGGAATAAGAATTACCCTACAGTTGCTGAACAAGGGCTGTTTGATATGGGACTCCCTCTCTGGTACATTCACACAAACACACACACACACACACACACACACACACACACACACACACACACACACTAACACACACACATTGTCGAGGAGGAGAAGACAAATAACAGAGGCCAGACACCCTGACCTCGCTGCCTGGGTGGAGAGTAATTTCACTTCTTCTGGAGATGGGAGAGGAATAGAGAGAGAGCGGGAATAAAGTGTAGGGAGAGGAAGGAAGCAGAGAGGCATATATCTGGCTGCTTTAGCTTATAAATGAACACTTCTGCTCAGTGATAAAACGATTGTTCTCTCCTGGCCTGTGTGTGTGTGTGTGTGTGTGTGTGTGTGTGAGTTGAGAGAGTGTTTGTGTAAATGAGTCTGCTTGCTCGAGTACAAATAGCTGCTTGTGTGCTTGTTTCAACTGGCTGATGTTTTAAATGTAATTGTTTCTGCATGTAGAAAAGGAACCTGCGCATGTATTACTGTCCAAATACTATATGTTTGTGTGTGTGTGTGTGTGTGTGTGTGTGTGTGTGTGTGTGTGTGTGTGTGTGTGTGTGTGTGTGTGTGTGTGTGTGTGTGTGTGTGTGTGTGTGTGTGTGTGTGTGTGTGTGTGTGTGTGTGTGTGTGTGTCAGAGAGATTGTATTTCGTACCAGGATTGCACAGTTACCTAGATTACTTTGCAATTTACAATCCAGAGAGATGCTTTAAATAACTCATGTCAATTAAAAGGGACATGCTGTATCATGCTCATTTTCAGGTTGGGGGGATGATTGTATCCTTTGCAGACCCTTTACATGCATTAAAACCTATATAACACACTACAGGAAAGCGAAAAGAAAACCAAATGAGTAATGGGGCCTCCTTAAATTTAAAACTGAGGTGGTGAGATGTCGCCGGGCAGCTTAAGCTTTAAATATATCCTTTACCTCTCTCTTCCCTCCAACAATCATCCTCTCTTTCTCTCCCTCCCTCTCCCCCTCTCCTCCTCCTGAGCTCTTAACACTCTGCCATCCGTCAATTAATTGCTGGCAATCAATATATCCTCCCTGTGTGTGTTAGTGTGTGTGTGTGTGTGTGTGTGTGGTCTCTACCTGCATTTATGTAAAACAATATATGCATGGAAGTCAGTGCCACTATGTGTGTGTGCCGGCTTAAGACGTACCAGCTTTTTATGCGTGTGTGTGTGTGTGTGTGTGTGTGTGTGTGTTGTGGTGTGCAAAACCCTTGACCTTTTATTCAAATGCACTCCTCCTTCTGTCTCTATAGAACCATATTCATCAATACAAGAAATCCATAACAGCTTAATTCTGCCGCAGCTCTCACGTATCATCAGCTGGATGAAGCACTCAGCTCTCTCTCCGTCTACTCTACTCGTTTGGGACGTCTTCCTTTACGAGCGATGTTTCTCCACGGCGCTCGGCTCTTCGCGTTTGCACACGAGCCGCACATGTGCTGAGCTGTCATCCTGCAGCGAGTACCTGAGGGGCTGAGGCGCTTCGTCGGCTGAAGGTTTCTAATAAGACAAACCGTTTGGCGACGCAGCCGTCATGGCGGCAGACACGCGTGGTGTTCTGATATGCAAACTGTCAAAATCTCATTTGCCGAGTTTCTTTTGTTTGCCGAGGAGGTGGCAGAGGAAACATTGCTTCTGTGACACTGATCGCACCGGAGAACTAACAGATTAGTTTCTATCAACTGCCTCTGCACTGTGCGCTGTTTCACTGATGTAGAAACGCATGAAGCCTCTGTGGGCTTAAAAGTCAAGAGAGAACCAGATAGTTGTGCTCTGATAGAGACAGTGACAGTTAGTCTGGTGGGAGATCAGTCCATTGTACCATCCCTCTTATCAAAACAACTGCTGACCACCTGACCATTACATCTGCTGGGGATATTCTTGGCCTTTTGGGGGTTTTTCCTTTCCTGTAGTGTAGTTATATAGGTTTTGGTGCATGTAAATGGTCGGCAAAGGCTAAAATCCCTGTTTTCCCGCCTGAAAAGCCACCAATGGATTCCTTTGTTTACTTCCGAACATAGTGACATCACACTTGTCTTCTATTGGCTAGTGCTCCAACACATTGTACGTAATAGGCTAAGGGGGCCAGACATCTCTAAGTGGTTGACCATTCACAACAGAGCCAACTGGGCTCTGGTTTCAGACAGAGGGTGAAAAGAGGTGCTGCAGCACAGGCAGTATGAGAAACATAAAGAGCTTTTTGAACATTAAAGCATGGAGACATGTCAGAGTGGAGGAACTAAATACAAATATGAACCTGAATATGTGCAGAATAGGGCCCCTTTAACGGAGTATGCCAAGGAGGAATAACAAAGGGAAAAGGAAATGACCCTCGAGGAACTCTACAAGTCAGCACAGCTCAATTATATTCTTTATTTTCTATATTTCTTTATATTATTTTAAATTGGTTTAACTTTTAAGGAGTTGCAACAAGCATCTCGTATAAAAACACAAAAGGCAACAAATGGATCTGGGAAATCATAAAATAATATCACAAACTCACTAATCCCACTCCCCCTGTGACACTCCAAGCCTGCAGTTCATCTGCATTTCACTGAATAAACAGAGAATCACAGAAATTGTGTCTTACTGTTAAATAAACCTAAATAAAGGTCATTTTTAAACAAAGACTCATTTATACTCATATCAAAGCTGGGTAACGCAGTTGTTGCTCAGTTCACAAAACCTCAGCACACCGTCTCGGCTTGTGAAGGTTGCTCCATAACTAAAGCACAATGCAGCTTCAATCACAGCACCATCTGTCTTTCACGCTGCATCTCAGCATCAAATCAAACTGTGACACGCTCGCTGAGTGTAACAGTGCGTCAGCTGACTGCCTGCAGTGCAGGATGAAGGATGTAAAGTGTAAATGTCAGCGCGCTCTAACCTGCTGCTCCCCCAGCTCTCTCTTCAGTCGGTTCTGCCACTGCAGCGCCTGCATCACGATCGCCTCCCACCTCCTCTCCAGGTTGATTGACAGCAGCTGCAGGGCCTCCCGGTGCTGCTCCGCCTCTGGGCCCACCTCCGCCATGGGGCCCGACTGTCCCAGAGGAAGGAGATTGAGGAAATAGATGTCAGAATTATGAAAGCTATTATCATGTTAATCATATGAGTGAATTAAAGAATGTACAACTATATTAATCCTGTCTTTAAGGATAAACTGACTCCTGAGGGTATGACACTGAATATATCATGCAAGAAATATGAAAAGAACTTAGAGATGCAAAAATTGAAATGCAAAAATTGAAATGCAAAAATTATGGAGGCAAATATTTGGTATTCTTTTCTTGAAAAACAATAAGGATATGTCATTAATTCACTACAGTTATAAATAAATAATAAATAAATCACATTTAAATGTAAAAAGTAGGCAAATATTTTGCGTTTTTTAAAGAGAAACACTCAAATATTTGGTCATTTCTTCTTGAAAATCATGTAAAAATAATTCATATTTTAGCAAGGTTGTCTGCCTGCTCTGTCGCCTCGTGATGCCAGTTTGTGATTTTTTTTACCCACCTGGCTCTGTTGCAGCAGCTTCTGGCAGAGTTTCAGGACGGAGGCGACTCCTCGGCGTCGGGCTCGCACCTCCGAACACAGAGACTGGAGGGTGACATGAATAAAATGCAGCAAAAATTCAAATTATTATAATTCAAACAATGCTCCAGCTGATTTTAAGCCCATGAAACATCTTCCATTTGCTGTTTGTGTCGCTGTCCTGCAGCACTAAGAAATGCGTTTCACATTTCCTGCTTGTTTTTGAGTAAGCACACCGTTTTTTCTGCACAATTATGGAATATTAACAAGTATTCACTTTCAGTTTAACCTCTAAAGACTTGAGATGAAGTGGAGAAACAGTTGACTCCTCTTTTACCATCACACTTACTGCCAATGTTTCACCGATCAATAATTTGGAGGGTAAAACATGGATATAACTGTCAGAAAAAACTCATAAACCAACATGTTCCTTTAGACTACAGATCAGAAACAAGTGGACCCAACAAACGCTTAATCTGTTAGCATTGTTCCTTTGAATTCTCCTCAGTTCACTGCAGTTAAATGCACGTCATTCATAACAATTAGTTAGCATAAAGTCAAATTCGGCACACAGATCCTTGATCAGCAGTAACAGTGCATAAAATAAATGACAACAGCCGGTATCTCCCCTCTGCTCCCCCCTCTGCTGCTGTCTAATAAATGCAAAAAAGGCAGAAAAGGGAAACACAAGGATTGGCAGTGCCTATTATAAATCACTATATGCTGATGAGTTTCCACACCCAAAGGTCAGTGAGTGTGTGTGTGTTTGCATGTTTGAATGTTTACCCATGCAGGCGTGTGCACAAATGTGTGTGTGTGCAAACATATGCATGTATTTCTGAGTCTGTGTGACAGAATAGAGCAGACAGCCTTACTGCTCTGCGGCGGGGACCAAACACGTCCAAGCCCCAAACTATTTATGCTAATCCCGCCCGCTCGTTGAAAAGCACTTCCTTTACATTTTCTTTACATTTTTCCAATAAATATTAAACACTATTACAATGAAATGGGATTCTCTCTCTCTCTCTCTCTCTCTTTCTCTCTATCGCTTTCCTGCTCACACACACACACACTGCCTCCCTCACACACTCACTCAACTCTTCTTCCTGTTCTTCTGTCTTTCATCTCCTCGTTCTCGCTCTCTTCAGTTTAGCATATTTGTGGCTCGCTGTTGTCTAAACAGGAGATGGGGATGCGGTATATAGCAGACAGGATCAAGAGGACAAGCCCGGTGTGTGTTTGCGAGGTTGCAGATAAATTTATTCCAAACAGGAGGTGTGTATTACGTTGAAGGAGGAGGCTCGAAACAACAACAAAACGACTGAGTGATACTCGCTCTGCGCCAAATAACTGCAGCAGACGGCGTGCAGCGAGCACGGGAAGATGAATTAAACTAGAAGCTGGAACAATAATTTTTTTGCATGTTTGAGTGAGAGGACGACGTTCTTAGTTCTTAAATCTGCTCCACAAAGACTGCTCCAACAACAGAGAGCCTAACTGACATATATTTTTACTTTAAATATCAGCTGCAGCCTTGAAAAAGTTCTTCATGTCAGCCTTCGAATGGGGAAGACACGTCAGAAACAGGAAATATTTGAAGCATCTGATTTATACGGCATTACAGAACACAAAAAGAGTGGCAACGAATTATTTGCTTTAATACTAATCAATTACACAGAGCGCCTAATGGCTCGGTCCGAAGTGTATCTTTACGGTTTATTTTCTTAAAACTTAACACTTTATCTTGTATTGGGCTTTGAGCACTGCCATAAATATGGTTGGACGCCTATGGAGAATTGACCCTGCATCCGAAATTTGGAGATCAAGTCAACCAATTGGAGCTTTAAAGGCGGGACTTTCCATTTTTAGTCTTTGGTGGCAGAGTGTTAACAGCTCATGCCATACGACTGCAACTCTCCGAGGCTTTACTTGACTGGATAGCTCAAGAGAAGGACAGGAGCGAGTCCCTTAAAACAATTCCTTCATACAGTCACAGATACTAAATAACCTTACATCCTTCACTTAGTGGCTCTGCATCTGTTCTTAGGATAGTTGGGTCTTCATGTTCTTGCATTTCTTGGAAATCCAACAGTGGTTTCAAAGTACTGTGAGCTCTACTGATGCATCTGGAATCATCAGGTGTTTCGGGTCTTTCAACATCATACCAGATGACCCAGCTGGGGCTGATCAGACCCCAGCTTGTGTCCAGATGGTGAGCTTCTTCTGCCTCGACCTCTCTCGAGCCACAGCCATCTTGATGCTATCTCTGCGGATGGCTCTCCTCCTCCTTTCCCCCTCAAAGCCCATGATAATTTGGCTAAAGAACGAGCATCAAAACCCCTGCATCCAACCTCCACTGGGAGACACCTTGCTCTCTACCCAGCCTGCGGTCAGCTCTCCGGTGTACTTGGAAAGCTTCCTGTCAAAGGCCTCTTCCAAACGTTTTTCCCATGGGACTCTCAACGGTACTATACATGCAACTAATTGATAAAGGTGACTATAAAACAAAGATGTAGCAACTCAGTCTGATGGTTAAAGGTACTATGAAGAGTTTTTGCCCACGAATAGCAGTCTCGGATATATTGTGTGATTCTATTCCATCGTTTGATCCTAGGAAACAAAAACAATCACGCTGGTGACATAATATGTATTCTTGCCTGCATGTTTTATGCTCTTCTACAGAAATATCAACATATTCCTCTTTGAAAAGGTTTTAGGAGGAAGTTAATGCATGCAGAACATGTGTCAGCCCCTGAGGGTACATGCAATGAATTCTGCTGAGGAACGTCTAATGTACGCTTGTTTGTTTACCAGAAAACTCCATGCGGGTAAGATGAGAAAATAGAATTTGGGGTATTTAGTTTAACACCAGTAATGGTTTTATAGTTTGTATCTATAAGTAACATTTAAAGGCACATCTTTGTTATGGATAGGACTGGTTTAAATGCTATCAAATGTATATGTTTCATCATTAACAGTGTCATAGTTGCACTTAGATCAGCTTCCGATAGCAAAAGCATTTTTCCTGGGAGTTTATTTTCAGACAGAGAGCAGAAAGAGAGAATCCTAAGTCTCTATTGTTTCTGCACTGCTGGTTTTTATGCACTGATCCCCCTCTCTTTCTCTTTCTCTCTCCGGCAGGTCGAGCCTGGCTGGGCCTGTATTGACTCAGAGGGCTCTACAGACACAGTCGGACAAATATTTGCTAAAAAGCTTTTCTTCCAAAATACATGGAAAGCTGTGAAGTGGCTGCAGAGAAAGAGGAATGAGACGGAGGATGTGGAGGTAGGACACGGACGGAAAAGCCGAAAAACAAGTGTGAGGTAGGTCGACGGAGAGGAAGAGGAGAGGTAGCGGGAAGAGATAGAAGATTAAAGTGAGGTACAAAAGAACTGAGAGATAAAGAGAGATTGACAAGATAAGGACAAAGACCAACAGAAAGACAAGAGACGACAACCAACACAGACAGGAAACGGAAAACATGCAGAACTGTGATGGTGAATAACTCACTGTGGTTCCTAAAAAGTCGTTAGTTTTTCATCCACATAATAACATGTATGATGCTGGAAAGGCTCTGGTGGAGTGTGGTATTAAACATTATGGAAACATCTATTGCCTTTCTAAACGTGCAAATAATTAGGGTTACAGGATCACAATTATGCCTTATGCAGATGATGTGTTGATGTTCTGCCCAATTCGTTTACCTGTGACTTCCAGCAACTAGACTATTGGACTGAAAGCCACCGTCATAAACAAACCAAACCACCAGAGCTTGTTTTAACAGGTGAGGTGTGATCATATGAAGAGTCTTGTCCATTACTGAGTTTAAGTTAAAGCACAGGTTCAGTGGTATAAACACTAATGCCAGTGATGAATCATCTTTAGTTAAAAGGTATAACCCTTAAGGCCAAGATCTCCATGTTCCTAACAAATGACCTTGGGTAGGGCCTGGAAAAAAATAGGATTCCAGCAACCAAAATGTATTTTGCAAGGTGTTTAGGTCATACTATGAAACCAAAATAGAAACTAAGACGTTCAGAAGGTTGATCTGTATAGTCCAACTGCTCCGTTTTGAAAGACCTCTGTTCAGAGTTTTGCCTCTTCCCGATCACATTTAGGAATTCATGGATCCTCTGGAGCAGCTGGACGATGGGGCTAGAGAGTGTCGCAGTAATGAGTCCTAAAACACGGAAATGACTAAGCATTTAACTACCTCCTGTTCCCTGGTCTCGAACGCGTTTCTGGCTAGAAGTCTGTAACGCAAGCCGGAAATAAACGTACAAGATTTCCAGATTTTGTTCTGAGCAATAACATACGTCAGCCTAGGTGACACAAAAATGCCGGTTGTTAAAAAAGGGACTAAATGAGAGTCATCAGGACAACACAAGTCCGCCTTTAGCTTAGCGATGATGAAGGCCAATGCATTTTCACTTAAATAATCACAAACTCACAGTGAGCTTTTTGTCGAGAGAAGCGGCTACATGTCTTCGCCACAGTCACGAACAGCTGGAAAAAGGACAAATATGCTGTGGGACGAATTGAAAGCTCTTTGAGTTATAACAGCTCTATAATGGGGTCTTGAAAAAAGGACCAAAACGCTCCAATAACCCTGCTGTGAACCCTCATTTCTCTCAAGGTGTAATGTTGTTGCTGTCTTCTTTCTATGGTGTCTTACTCAAGGTCGACCAACAGGAGACACACAAAAAGAAGTCTTTATCTCTCTCTCTCTCTCTCTCTCTCTCTCTCTCTCTCTTCATGTTTCTCCGTCTGTCACTCTACAGGAAAGGGGTGACAGAATCAGGATAAACAGAAAGAAGAGGATCTGCTCTCCCCTTTTCTTTTAATTCCTCCTTCACGTTCTCTCTTCCTCTCTCTCCTTATTCCTCTACCTCTTCAAGCTGGATCTCTCTTTCTCTCTCTGCCAAGACATCCTCCCTCCTCTATCTGCCTCAGTCTTAAATCTCCCTCCACTAAAAACAAAATCCTCTTAACTCCCCTCCACCTCCTCATCTCCACAATCTAATTACCGACCTGCCGTGAAGAGAGGGAGGGATGGAAGGAAGGAGGAGAGGATAGAGGAGAGTGGAGGTTGTTAGTGTGGTGGCTACGTCCGTGTTTTAAACAGTGAAGCACTTCAAGAGAGTGGCAAACAACACTAGACAGCATCTGAAAATGTGTTAAAGAGGCCCTGTTGTTCTTTTTAAGGGGGCTGTCCCTTTCCTGTCGTGTGTCACACAGGTTTGTGTGCATGTAAATGGTCTGCAAAGGCTCAAATCCCCAAAGTTCCGGAACTTGATGACATCACTATGCAACACTCCAGCACTGCGACCCATTGTAGGCTAAGGGGCGGGACACTCCAAAGCGGTTGACCAATCACAACAGAGCCGGCCAGCTGTAACTAACTTTGTACATTTTGACTGGAATAAATCAAATGAATTCAACTCGTTTACAAAGATTAAAATACATGTACAGTTTTTCTGTCTGGTTTGAGTTTGAATGAAAACACACAAAGATAGGACGTAAAACACAACCAATGTAGCTCATTCGAGATGTTTTAAGCACCATAATTAATAGAAGGGTCTGATCTGCCCCCCCCCCCCCCCCCCCTCACTCAAACTGGATCATAATTTGGGGCGTCACTAATTCATGTATCTCAATCAACTTGACACAACTAATGCAGCCATTTACACACTTTTCTACAAATTCAAATGAGGGAAAAACTCAGAAAGTAAAACGAAATGAAGACAGGAGCAACAGGAAAAGAAGAGGAGAAACATATAGTGGCAGAAAGAGGGAGTGAATAAATTAAAAATAAAGTGTAAAATTAAGAAAAAGGAGAAAATTAGGGAGAGATTCTAAAGGCAAAAACAACCGGGAGAAAGTACGGGAAGAAACAAGCACAAAGCGTAAAGTGAAGAGAGAAATAAATAAATGAAGAGGGAGAGAGAGGAGAATTTAGGCTGCTTGCACGGTGACCCAGTGGATATTTCAATCAATTACCATTAATTATAAATCTCTGATTAATTCTATTTGTTGATTAAGTCAATTAAAACCACAAGCACTCGTTATCGCACAACGAGCCTAATGAATTCCTGTCGACAATTTGTTCCCACACACATATTCCCTCTGCTGCAGCTAATACCGCCTACATCCAACCAAACTTTGTCGTTTGCATACTCTTCCCCATCTCCGCCGCTTTCCTGTCTCCATCTCTCCTCGTCTCACATTTCTTTCGTGCACTCTTTCACTCCCTCTTCTTTTATATTTATATCCCATCCTCTGCTCTCAAGACTTTACTTACTGTCTCTCGGTTACTTCTTTATTCCAAAAATGCAGAAGTTACAGTACCCCAAAGTCTGCCTGTGGAGGTTTGCTGAAGAGCACCGTGTCATTGAGCAGGAGGAGTGTTCGGAGAGCACTTCCAGCAGGATTTGGAGGCATAAATCTTTCACTCACAACCTTGTACTCTAACCTCAAGGCTAGCGAGTCCCAAACCGGGGTCCAGGGACCTCGAGGGGTCCTTGACATAGACTTAGGTTACAGTAAACACGGGTTTACAACAAATATACAACCTGCCTCCTGAGGTTGTAAAACTTATTTTAGGTAGAAACTCTGTTCGGGTGCCAGTAAAATACAAGCCGAGGGCACAAACAGTACTTTACATTTGATGCTGAAGTCTTATTTTTAGCTTTCTTTGTAATCTTTAAAACTATTTTGTTGTTTTTTAGGATGTGTTCAGCTACTTACATGTCCAATGAATTGCAAGAGTGTTGTACTATACATGTTCTAGAAAAGATTTGATAGAGTTCAGTTTTACTGATTACAATTTTTACAAGTGTTTCGGTTTTTTGCTTGAATTTAAAGCGTTTTCTGTTATCAAACATACCAAACATATCTTTATATCAATAACAATGTGAGAAAGTTTATGAAATACTCAACATTTTAGTCAAAAAATGCATTGATTGCTAAAAAATATGATACTTAACGACACGTTACAATACAGTCAGATACGATAAAAACAAAAAGGATGTTTTTGCGATTTGAAATGAATTGTTTAGTTGTAATTTGTAATAGATTATTTAAACTGTGGAATTCTTACAGAGCCTAAAAAAGGAAGCGAAACATTAAATAAAATGTGATTTGTACTTTATTTATCTTTGGTAAAATCCTTTGTTTGCTTCTGTAACATAGTGACATCACCATGTAAAACAAACGCTTCTTTTGGCATTCATAAAAACCTTCTACCTTTTTAGTGCCTGTAAATCGTCTGCAATTCCCAAAGTTCAGGAACATAGTGACATCATATACAGTGTAACACTCACACTTCTACTGGCTAGCGCTCCAACACATTGTACGTGATAGGCTAAGGGGCGGGACATCTCTAGCGGTTGACCAATCACAACAGAGCTGGCCAGCTAACCAATCAGAGCAGACTGGGCTCTGGTTTCAGACAGAGGCTCCATTAAAGCATGGAGACATGTCCCAGTAGAGACACTGCATACTAATATGAACCTGAACATCTCAGTAACCGTTTCTGTGATTTAAATTATCTGACTTTTCGTTGATGACGATGCTTTGTATCATTTCATAAGACTTCTTGGAACGGGTCACTCAGCATTATGCATTTTAAACTTGATGCCCTGCCTCCGCTGACCCAGAATCCATCTGTCTCCGCGCTCTGTGTTCTTTTAACATCACATATAAATGGGGGTCTGAAAGTCAGCGCCATTCGTTAAGGGCTTTTAGAGCAATCCACTGCAAATGGAAGCAGACAATAAAGTAAGAGGTAGCTCTCCCACTCACTTCACACCGCCGTGTTTGTGACATTTATGGCGAAAAAACTGGCAACCTGGATGCATTAACATATCAATTTAGTACTCTGGCAAAGTGAACGCTCGACTCCAGAGTAACACATTTATCTTTTGGGACTTCTTTAGAGTGACTCATGAGGAGGTCAGAGGTCACACAGTTCTTTTGTAGTGCTCATATAACAGAAAAGTGGTAAGAAGATAAATAATGTGAAGAAAGGGGGATGATTTTTGCAAGAAATGGTGGCGGAGCAAATACGGACCTGCATTTTGAGTCAGAAAACACCCTCATTCTCATCATCACAACCCAGTCAAACCAGCAACAATGTCCACTAAGTTAAAAGGTGGACTTTCAAAGGATTTGTTCTTTTCAAACTACTATTTCCAGGGTCAGAAATAAACTTGACGCTCGAATACAGTTCCTGCTAACATAACATTTCATGTCATTGGTGGACAAGCATTCAGATATGATAATAAAAGTCAAAGTCCTGCATTCAAAACTGCACTGAAGTGAAAGTATTTAGGAATCTTTTATCAACAAAAGTATTCATTGTGCGTGAATATGTTCCCTGTCTGTGTTTTACTTCTACAGAGGATGTTTTGGAATGATATTACTCTTGCATTAATGTATATTTGCATTTTAATTAATATAAAATATGCCGCATCCCCCATTTGAGTAATTCCAGCCACAGCTAGGGATATAGATTTGCATTCTTTCTTGCAGATTGTTTTTTTTTTGGAGGGGCTGTTAAAGAGACAGGCGCCTAAAAGAAGGAGTGAATACAACCAAAACCAGACCGAAACTAAAAGTGTTTTTAATTATTAAAGCATAAAAATAATCCCTAAACATGAGGAGAAAACTGAAATTGATCACAAGATGTCCCCTTTAAGTAAGTACCTTAGTTATTGAATAGATGTATTTGTACCGGTCCAAAGCATGATGGGAAGTGTAGTTCAATTCAAATTGAAATGGGAGTTAAAGAGCTGAAAGAAGACATTGAAAGTGATGCAATTTAAGTAAAAAAAAACAGGCAGTAACTCTGATTTAAAGTTCAGTTTTAAGTGAAGGAAACAAAAGACTTGGTGGATTTTATGTGAAAGTGAAAATGGATGACTGCTGACATCATCGGGTCTTATTGATAATTGGAAGTTATTAGCTGAAGTCCTTCATACCCGCTCCACACACACACACACACACACACACACACACACACACACACACACACACACACACACTCGGCGACGTCTCAGGGATGAAAGCTTTACTCTTAAAATATTCAGCAGCAGTAAACAAATGGAGGATATATGAAGTCTTTGTGAGTGAAAGCATTTACTGTTCTCACTAATGCAGCCGAGCGAACAACGCCGCGCCGAGTTAAAACGCTGCCATCAATAAAATCCAATCTCCTTCTGTCTGTCTGCATTTCTATGTATATTCGTCTTTTCAACTCTTTCTCTCTCCTCCTTTCTCTCTGCATCTCACTTTACACAATGTTCCCCCAGCGCTCCTTTGTTTTCTTCCTCCTCTCTCCATCAGTTTCCTCTCCTCCCTCACTATTATCTTCTCCAGCTCCATCCTTCACCTTGTCTCCCTCTCTTGTTTTGTCCCTCTGTCTTCTCCTGCTGTTTGAGCAGATGAAGGTGATTTTATCCTCTTTCTCCTCACTCGTGTCTCCAGAGTCGTGTGGAGCTTTCTATCTCGTGCATCACGACGGCTGACGTAAACACTAGGCTCTGAGTCAGTCAAACGTCAGCACACAGTAACACATTTTATGGCCTGTTTGTTCACAATTAAGCTAATTTGCAACCAAGGAAACACAGTTTAGTGTTGGTGAGGGGTGAAACAAATCCAAATGTGATGACTAAATTCTTAAAGAAGACATACTCTGCTCTTTTTCACATTCATATTAGTATTTAGTGTCTCTCCTGGGACATGTCTCCATGCTTTAATGTTCAGAAAGCTCTTTATTCTTCTCATACTGCCTGTGCTGCAGCACCTCTTTTCACCCTCCGTCTGAAACCAGAGCCAGAGTCTGCTCTGATTGGTTAGCTGGCTTGTCTGTTGTGATTGGTCAACCCCTTAGAGATGTCCCGCCCCTCAGCCTATCATGTACAATGTGTTGGAGCTCTAGCCAACAGAAGCGTGAGTGGTACTTAGTGATGCCATCATGTTCTGGAAGCAAACAAAGGAGTCAGAGGCGGTTCAGAGAGAAACTCCCTCTGGAGGAAACACATGGATTTTGGCCTTTGTAGACCATTTACATGCACTAAAACCTATAAAACACACTACAGGAAAGGGAAAACCCCAGAAAGCATGATAGAGACTCTTTAATAATTGAGGGAAACTGATTGAAGTTCGATTGAACTTTTCTTTTGAATTTTTGGATAAAAAGATCAAAATCCCAGACTTTTTTGTTGATTTCTTCATCTGTGTTCCTCCCTCTTTCCTCTCTCATGTCGCCTCATTTCTTACAAGCTTCTTCTCTATCTGCATCATTCTCTAGATCTCTTTCGGTTGTTTCACTCTGGATTTATTTTCCACTGCCACTTCCTCTCCTGTTTTCTCTCCTGACCCTTTCTCTCTTTGTCTCTCTCTTGTTCGGGTCCTTCTGTCTTTATTCAGGGTTTCTGATTCTTTCTCTCTCCCTGTCTCAACTCCGTTAGGCAGATGAAAGAGGACGAGTGTTTTCTTCTCATCCCGAGCAGATGAAGATGAAAGTCTCAAAGCTTGTTTGTTTGGTGCTGTTACCGCGGCAACGTCTCACCTGTTTTGCTCCCCTTCAACCCCTAACGAGTATCTCTTAACGAGAAAACACCTCTTCAAAACAACCAATGGGCCACGCACACACACACACACACACACATCACTGAGGAACACAAACAGAACTACAACCAAGACACTCACACAGGGGTATAATCAAAGACACACACACTCTCTCTCTCTCTCTCTCACTCGCACACACACACACACACACACACACAGCCTGTGTTCTTGGCAGGGAGTCGGCAGATCTTTACTCCTCATCATGCAGCAGGTATCGATATCAGAGGCTCGCTGTCGCCTTCTATTAGCTGCCTGAGAGAAGCTGGGGGGGGGATGATATGCTGAGGGTGTGGGGTGTGGGTGTAGTTTGTGGACTATAGTGCGTAGAGAACTGATCGCACTGTTAGCAGAAGTCACGCTTCATTCAGATTGGCAGGCAAACAAATCGCAACAGTGGCATCCGTCGGATACGTTTCACACGAACAAAATCATAAACGTTGCTGAGCGACCGGCGACACAAATCTATTCAGAGAGGAATCAGCTCCTCTTTGAGAGACAGCTGAGAGTGAGGGGAAGCAGACGGATCAGTGACATTTGGACAACTTAAGGTGTTACATGCGCTGTTTTCGTTTGCTGTTTATTATAAAAAAATAATGCAATGTGGTAATTGTGTTCCTGACATCATGTGACGTAACTTTTGAAGATTGGAAACCTAAACAACTCCAACGTTTGGAGATATTTAACAAGCTGTGCAGCTCCTGGCATCACTGACAATTTGGGTGAGAGGGCAGAGATAACAATGCTTTCCATATGCACAATACAAAGTCCAACAACACACTGAAAGCGGTCTTAGTGATTTACATGAAGTGTGTGTGTGTGTGTGTGTGTGTGTGTGTGTGTGTGTGTGTGTGTGTGTGTGTGTGTGTGTGTGTGTGTGTGTGTGTGTGTGTGTGTGTGTGTGTGTGTGTGTGTGTGTGCGTGTGTGTTGTCCTGGCAGACCTCTACAGGTTCACTGCCAGTGTTTCATCCCGGTAACAAACCTACAAGCGACTGCCATGAAATGTTGGGACTTGATTAAAACACTTGAGGGGCCCGGGGCAACAATGGACTGCTGAGACCCCTGAGGGTCTGGAGTCCTGGGCAGTTGCCTAGTCTGTCACCTGGTAACCCATCCTCGTGTGTAGTTATCATTTCATGTTCTCTTTGTGCCTGTTTAATCTGCAACACCTCTTTTCACCCTCTGTCTGAAACCAGAGCCCAGTCTGCTCTGATTGATCAACCACTTACCGAGGCCCCGCCTCTTAGCCTATCACGTACAATGTGTTGGAGCACTAGCCAGTAGAAGAGCGAGTGAAAACCCCCCAAAACATAATCGGTTACCTCTAAAGGAGCAGAAGTTATTGATATAATAATACTTAAATCTATGAGGTTATTTGATTTACGTTCACTGCTGAGAATCAAAGGAACCCAGATTTATGTTTTATGTTGGGAGGGGCTGCTGAGAGGGGGCTGCACTAGCAGCAGGAGTCAGGTGAGGAGTCATGAATGGTCCGAGGAAGGCCAGATTCAAATCTACCGAACGGCAGGAGGACGGTAGAGCTTAAAATAGAAACGAGTGATGGAGGGAGGGCATGTGATACAGATGATGAAGGGGGGCTGGAGGGCAAAGAGCAGGACTGGAGGGGTCTGTGTGGAGGGGGGGGGCACGGGTTTGACACAGCAGGGGGGGTGCAGGTTCATCGACTCTCAGCAGCAGGGAAGGGAGGGAGCAGCCGGACAGATAACAAGAAAACCGAAACACAACAAGAGCGGGGATAAAGAGCGGGAAAAAAGAGCTGGAAAAAAGAGCGCGGATAAAGAGCGGGAAACTGGAGAATCTGCAGATAGATACAGCAGGAAGAGAGACAGAGGAGGGCAGAGTGCTGAGCTTTACTTCAGAGGAAAGACCTAAACGCTCACACTGATATCCACTATCTATGCTAGCATCTCTGCGTGTGTGTGTGTGTGTGTGAGAGAGAGTGTGAGTGTGTGTGTGGAGAGCCAGAGGTCGCCTCCTGACAGAGTGTGTCCCTCTGACCGGAAGAACAGAGACTTTGAACATGAAGACTGATCCATTTCCATTTGCAAGAAAGGAAAATATAACGCCCTGGCTCTTTTTGCTACGGAAGGTCACAAAGGACAAAATATTATTTTAACATTTTGTTTTTAAATCACAACGGGACTGCTGACTGGTTTTTACTTATTTCCACTTTGCAGATTTATTTTTTTAACAGAAAGTATATTTTGGACCACAAAACTTAAAACAGAAACATGTATGAAGGTACACAATATGTGGTGTCTGTGACATTAAAAGCAACATCTATTATTATTATTATTGGGTCATGTGAAGATTTTGTTAGAGATCTGACAAAAATATCATTGTTTTTTATTTAAAGTCAGAAATGAATGTTAGATTTATTAGAAAAAATCCAACATTTTTCGCTAATAATTCAAAAACAATTTGGAATTCGAAATTGTTTCCTCAAAATTAAATTTTTTTACCCAGAAATTCTGACTTAATTCTCAGATTTCTGACTTTTTCTGTAAGTTTCTCTTTTAATAGACAAACTAGGCAGAAAATAAATGGTCTTTCTTTATTTTAAATAAGATTTTACGTACAAAATCTAATCTAAAGAAAATAATTCCATACTAAATAATTCAATAAATATTTCCACAAAGCAATAAAAAAAGCTGGATAAAGTATAAAGATGATATAATATAAAATAAAAGAACAAATTGGGGGGTAGTCAGCGTTCTGCAGTGACAATAAATAAAGTCAATATAAAATGAATATTATTAGAAAACCTGAAAAGTTTCAGGAAATATTTAACCCTCAGAGCCGTCTTCAGTCTCCAGAGCAGCTGAGTACCTGCTTCACTGTGAGTGTGTATGAATGTGTTAATGTGTGTTAACGTAAGTGTGTGTGTGTGTGTGTGTGTGTGTGTGTGTGTGTGTGTGTGTGTGTGTGAGGGGCTGAGTCTATTAATTCTCGGTGCGTCCGGCCCCCAGGGCGTCTCCACGACAATAGAGTCATCGGAGGCCCGGGCCGGCTGGAGGAACGTCTGGCTCACGCCGTATCTTAAAAAGGAGCGCTAATTCAATTAACAGCCAGGTTACAGAGGGATGGGGGGGGGGGGGGGGGGGGGGAGGAGGAGGAGGAGGAGGAGGAGGAGGAGGAGGAAGCCAGTTAGAATTAATACTAATACACCAATACAATCCTCCCTGTACTTCAATGATGACCAGGGGTACTACAGTGGATTATATGTTTACTTCCGGAACGTAGTGACATCACTATGTAACACTTGCGCTTCTATTGGCTAGCGCCCCTTTAAGTAGCTTTTAATAAGACATCAGACCAGTTTAGCGAAGATCACATGCCACAGTGTCTGTCAAGAAAGATCCATGTTGTTCGAAGTGTCAAATATTAGGTCACCGAAACACAAAATGGTTTGATCATGATGTACGTTCATACATCTGAGGTTTTTCCAGCGCTGTCAATTCTATCACACTGTCTATATGTAGGCATTTGTGTGTGTGTGTGTGTGTGTGTGTGTGCTGATGCGACCTTCGCCGACCCCCGCTGCTTTTCCATACTGCCGTACAGTAATAAGCCGCGGCGCAGAAATCGAACCCATTTACGAGTTCAAACGCCAAAAAACAGACGAATGATCGCTAAGATGGAGCAGACTTCTCTTAAAATGGAACCCCCCTCCCTCTCCATTTAGCCTCTCCCTCCCTCTCTTTCTCTCTCTCTCTCCCCATACAAATGACTGCTATCAATATTTCCAATCTTCATTTCTCCAGAAGCTCAGGGCCTCTTTCTGCCAGAAATCAATGGCTTCCCACTGAGAGCTGCGACAAGGATCAAAAGTGAGAGCGACTCGGCTCACTTTCTTCGGGATAAAGTCTGGTTTCTCTACAGTTTCATCATTTAGGCAGCCTGCGAGAGAGTGTGCGTGTGTGTGTGTGTGTGTGTGTGTGTGTACTGATGCGTGTGTGTTTTGCTTCTATCAATACAGACCAAATTACGCCTTGTCTCGTAACTTTTTCTCAGTCTAATTGCTGTGATGTTTGGTGACATCATGGTTCATTTTATGGATAAATGTTTGTGGTTTTGGTCACTAAAGGTGTCTCAATATCTTAAGACATGAAAGGGAGCGAGACATTTAATTTATGACTGACATATTTATATTATATCAATTTCAATTTGATTTTTTTTAGTTCAAAAAACTGATAAAATCTTATATTCAAGCACAAGATGACTTCCTTTGACAGTGATCAGCCCAGTTGGAAATGTGAGGGATCAGCCGCTTCCTACATCCAGGCCTTGGTTAAACCATACAAATTATCACATGCACTTCGCTCGGTGTCAGCCAATCAGCTTGCTACTCCATCCTCAAAGACAAGCCTGTTTGCTATCCTGGCTCCTGATTGGTGGACTGAGCTCCCCATTGACATTAGGACAGCAGAAACTCTGCAGATCTTCCGTTGCAAACTGAAAAACTCATCTGTTTCCATTACATCTTGGCAATAAATTATTGCAAAACACTAATCCACCAGCTCTTACAATGGTAGGACTTGCTTGAAGTGAATATATCAGCACTTTCGTTCTCGTTGGGAGTTTGATTCTGTATGTTTTTTGCACTTATTGTAATTCGCGTTGGATAAAAGCGTCAGCTAAATGAAATGTAATGAATGTTTTTTTACCATGGATGTGAGCTAATTGGATGTAATCAACACGTGTTTGCCTCTATATTTAATATCACAGCCCAATGAGTGTATTTGCCTTTTAATCTGAACAGTCCCTTGCTGTAACCATGTGAATTTCCCTGTTGTCGGGCAGACTATGTTGCTTTCTAACTGAGGATCTCACATCCTCCACATAAATCCTTTAAAAATGACGCAAAAAAGGTATTTTGTTCAATAAGGATGTTAATCTAGTCCTCACAATCACTTAAAAGAATAAAAGAGTACACACACACACACACACACACACACACACACACACACACACACACACACACACACACACACACACACACACACACACACACGGACACTGTACAAGAAGGGACTGCTCATTCTACAACCAGATATTTAACGATTGTGTAAAAAACATTTTAAAGATTTAAAAAAACATCTTTACAAGAATGTTTTCTTTATCAATACAATCATAATTATAAATAGTACTATGTGTGTCATTCTCAATCTAACTTTATATTGTCATGCATTAAGTTATTTATGCGTCTGTCTGCATGTGTCACTCAATCTTCTGAGTGTGTGTGTTTGTGAGTGTGTGTGGGAACTTATACATACATAAGTTAATGCACTTCTGTCTGCATTGCTTTATGTGTGTGTATAATTAAACGGCTGTGTGTGTCTGTGTGTGTGTGTGTGTGTTTTCTGGTTGTCAGTCACACTGCAGGGCTAGGCTAATCAGCGCAGCTAGCTGTTCGCTGTGTGATCGTCTGATTAATATCCTGTTAGCGTCCCGCGGCTTTTAAGGCTAACCGCTGTTTCCTCTATACATCCATCGCTTCATAACAGAGCTGCCTTCATCTGGCCTCATTAAGACGATGTATTACTATACTTAGCAACCCCACACACACACACACACTCAAACACATTCACACAAAGCCAACATGTTTGTTTAAAGCTAAATGCTGATTGGATAAAGCTTTGCCACAGATTTGAGAGCAAAAGTTAGCGAGAAGAAGTTACTGTGACACTGTACATGAATAAACACCGGCTCAATTCACCTAAACTCCTCATATTCTCACTTTATTTGTTTTAATAAAGTGAAGTTGTCATGTATGAATGGTGTATAAAGTATTTAATAGCCTTATTTTTGAATAAAATATGTTTCAAACCTTTAAACCGTCCTTGTTTTACTAGGTTTTTTAAGGTTATTTGTCTCTAAAAGTTATCGTTATTCCTGTTAATGGTCTAACTAGTTTTCTTCATAACTGTTTGAAAGTACAGCATGTTCTACTAACATTTGGTTTATAAAAACTACTTCAACTCATAAAGCCTCAAGTGATTACACAGTAAGAAGGCGTCGAGTTTAAGTTGAGCACTTGAGGAGTTCAATATGATGAGGTATGTAATAGTTTGCTCCATTGCTGCCCAGATTTATTTTGCAACTCATTTCCCAAGTCGTGATTCTATTCATTGTTGAGTGCCATTTGACCATCTTCGACTAGCTGGAGGGGGGAATGACTACATTTAACCAAACATTGGCAGGGGACAATTGCTAGACACATTGACTGAAAAAAACTAATCTTGGCAAACTATTAGCTCTAAAATGAAACTGCTAATGCAGAATAAATGCGAAATATTATCCCTAAAAGACAATCATAACCAACCAGGAGATAACTAAATATGAAACTGATCAGCACTACTAAATATAATATGTAAAGGACAATTTTACGACATGAATTACGACCAAACTCACGCAGCTTCTAAAGAGTGCTAAGGCTTAGGATGTATAACTTGAAGTAAGGAAAGTGGAGGAAACAGGGACTGAAAAGGATCCAAAACTGCAGAAAAACCACGTGAAAACTCTCACATCACGTGTTCGAAGTTGTACTTTTGTGAAACACACTGGTTGCTAAGTTTCCACTCAACCTATCTATGTACCTAAAATACAAAAGCAACAAACGAGGAGTGTCTATCATCTCAACCTCCGGATCAGCCGTACCTTGAAGCTGTGCAGCTGCTCCGAGGCGTCTTTGTCCCGTCCGAGGCAGGAGTTGAAGATGAGGAGCTCGGTGTCTCTCAGCCACGCCTTCAGCTCCTTGATCCGAGCCTCCAGCTGCTCCAGGAGAGAGTTGGTGAGCGGGGAGAGCGCCGAGCGAGGGTTGTCCTGCGCCGCGCCGCGACCTCCGACTTGCAGGGAGTTCATGTTGGACGACTGGGAGGAAGAGGAGGAGGAGGAGGACACGGCTCCTGAATGCTCCGAGAGGATTTTCTGACGGGAGAGAGAGGAGAGAAAGTGTGAGGAGGACTCATTGTTGTGTCAATACTCCATCATGCAAAGCAGCACATCAATCAATAACAACACAATCATTAATCAGTCACCTTCGGAGACGGACACATCGATGAGAGGGACGACATGTTCTCATTTCTAAACTGCAGGAGGGTTTGAGCTGCTCCTGAAGATGTCATCATACTCCTAAAGTTGTCGACATTTATAGACTTTGTTTATTGTTTACTGAGCTGACATTACTGTGTTTAGGTTCCATTTTCTCGTGGAGAGGATTTATTGGGCTCCTTTCCCATGTTTTTATGCCTCTTCTCTTTCAAAAGTTGCTGTTCTACTATATATGGTGACAAAAATGAGGATAAATATTCTTTAAAGTGTTTTTCATTTGTTTGAAACTGCTGTTGTTTGGTTGCACGGTGGTTTAACGGATATTCCAGTCTTCTATAAAGAGTTTTTGAACTGGTTTTATAGAAGATATCATGCATGCAATACATTGTAGTTTACCAATATGAAAAGCCATGATAGATTTCCTTTATTTGTGGCACTTCTAGCTCATTCTATTACATAAATCTATATTAAACTGCGTTCCTAATCCTGCGTTTGTGACGGTGGTTTAGCTTTTTTGTTATTAATGCCGCTCATTGTTGTGAACGCGGCCGATGCTGCTGGATTGTTGTTGTTGATGAACAAAGCTTTGTGGAGTGTAACTGGTGTTTTTTTTCCAGAAGCAAACACATCAGCTGCTAATTCAGCTGAAACTCACACCAACAACAAAACACCCTTTAGACACAACACACACTGAAAGAGTGAAGCAATCAGGCTTTCAAAAAGCAACAATAACAAGAGTCCAAGTGTGTGTGTGTGTGTGTGTGTGTGTGTGTGTGTGTGTGTGTGTGTGTGTGTGTGTGTGTGTGTGTGTGTGTGTGTGTGTGTGTGTGTGTGTGTGTGTGTGTGTGTAAAATAAGCTCTGCAGAGTCATTTTCAAACCCCTGTTGATCACACAGTGAAACACAGCAAACCGCTGAGAGAGACTATTCCCTACTCGAATTTAAAGTGTGTGTGTGTGTGTGTGTGTGTGTGTGTGTGTGTGTGTGTGTGTGTGCGCACGCGTGCGTGTGTGTGTGTTCTGAAAAGTGCTCATCAATATAGAACAAACAGACTTGTGATGTTCATTGCGGATCATCACGCGCTGCTGGAGAACGTTATTAGCAACAGAGTCCAACGTCTACAGAAACGCAGCGGAGTGTAAACGTGTGCAGCAAGTTCCTTTGAAGACTCAGAATTTTAAGAAAAATGGTCTTAACTTATTTTCAGATAACATCAAGTTGGAATCTTCTATCTGTTTGTGCAAAATTTGGTCTCAGTTTTCATATTTATCCACCGCAGTTTTGGGAAGAAATCACAACCAGGATATGACATACTGAGTGAAGCTGCTGAGGTACGGAGGGGGATGAGGGCCATGTGGTTGTTTTGGGGGGATTTGGAAAAAGTGATGTTTTATTTTTTAATTCTGAGATTAAAGTCGGAGTTCTCACTTTACTTTTTCAGAATTCTGACTTTAATCTCAGAAATACACCAATCAAAATCACCTTTGGTCGAAATATAGCCTAAAATGTCAAAGTAAGGACTAAAGCCTAATGTCTAAATATATATTTTCTGTCTGAAAAATAATTCTGTACCAGACACAGAATCACAACCTTTTGTGAAAGCATGGTGGGGTTTTTAAAAAACATTTTTCACAAAAACATTTTGGATAAAAGGTCGTTGAAATATATAAAAACACCGTGATTTGACTCCATCTTTTCTTGTGTTATTTTCTTTAAAACGGCGTCATGTTTCTCTGCCTCTTATTCAGAAACTAATTCATTTGTGACGGTTTGGATTAAATAGCCCATCATAAATGTTATCCTCTTGTTTTCTATTTGGGATGCTTCTCTGTAAACAAATCAATTCTGAGTAAATATACCTTCTTAATTTCCTTTTCCTCTGAGGCTTTTGTACACGTTCAGTAAGGATGATATTCACTGCTTTGGATTATTTTCTTCTACTGTTGCATTTTTACAACTTTGTTCTTCATTCATACATTTCTAGCTTCTCTATCTTTGTCGCTTCAACAAGTTCTTTCTCTCCGTACTTTAACTACTTAATAAATATCTCTGATCAGATGACTACATATGTACTGTACAAGTAAGCCATTGGAAGTGGAGTATTAATGAATCACTTGAATGTCAGATATGTCCATAAAGTATATATCGATTTTCTTCTTCTTCCAGTCTCTAGTAAAGGTTTTGGCTCAGCTTCTTCACAATCTTCAGTTTCCACACATGACTTTATAGGTTATTTGTTGTAAAGTTTTACAGCGTGATACAGCGTTTATCTTGCCGCTCCTGTTACTGCTTTAACAAGCCGCCATAACAAGAGAAACTTTGAGCATTTGGTGAACACAGAGGTGCTCCAGAACGAGCCCCGCATGGGTCCCTGCTGCTCATTTGCATATGTATGAGTTTGTACAAAAGGTATTGAGTCGCTGGTATAGCGGCGAGTCTCCCTCCTGAGTGGAAACACTACTTTAGCTGAACTCTGGAAGGTAAAACCGGCCCATTAGACGCAGAAGAGGAGCGATTACAGGACCCCCTGACCAGTGAAATGAGCAGGTAGTGTGTGTTCAGAAGAGGAGACGCCATTATGAGTGTGTGGTTAGTTTGTCAAAGGGAAACAGAGAGAGGGAAAGATATCACAGAGGATGTAATTCAAGAGGTATAAAGACTCAGAAACAAAGCCTTTTTTCTGGAGATGTGATTCATTTCCCTCTCTCTACAGGTGATTGCCGTGCACATTGTTTACGATGCAAATCTATTTGTTTCCAATAACACTGAGCAGCGTGACACCGTGTGGATGCAGAGTTCTGTCCCTCTTTAATACTTTTCAGAGTTTCTGAAAACTTGAGGGGTGTTTGATATTCAGAGTGAATTTGTTTAGGCTATACTGTCAAATCACTGACTGTGTTCCAGGATTAAGTGGTGTTTAATCAAAACAGCTAATTAAACGTTCTATAATATACCCTATTCTGCTTTTGGGGGTTTTCCCTTTCCTGTAGTGCGTTATTTAGGTTTTTGTGCATGTGAACGGTCTGCAGAGGCTAAAATTCCGGAACACAAAGACATCACTTTGCAACACTTGCGCTTCTATTGGCTAGCACTACAACACATTGTATGTGATAGGCTAAGGGGCGGGACATCTCTAAGCAGGTTGACCAATCACAACAGAGCCGGCCAGCTAACCAATCAGAGCAGACTTGGCTCTGATTTCAGACACAGGGTGAAAAGTGGACAGGCAGTATGAGAAGAAAAAAGGAGCTTTTTGAACATTATGGCATGGAAACAAGCAGAATATGTCCTCCTTAACTCCTAATTTCACACATTTCAAAAAATAAAATTGCAAATAAAACATTTATACATTCTTCTTCAAGGTCATTTTTCAATTACATTTTAATAATACCTAAACTAAAAGTAACTTTTGACTTATTTTTTCATAATAGATCTGAGAAAATATGACTCAAAGTTATGGCTAGGTTCAAGTTTATACTTTTTATTAAACTTGTTCTACTTAAATCTGCATCACCTTACATTAAAAGCTCAAATCTTTAACTTAAAGTAAAAAGATCTCAATTGCAAGCCTAAAATATGTGTGTTTAAGAACTAAACTGCAACTCTCCCTGGAAAAATTAACAAATAGTAAAGAAGAGAATAAACAATAGAGGGAAATAATTGCAAAGACAACAAAGAGGAAAATGCAAAAGAGGAATTAAAACCTAGAACTAAATATTATTCTGAGAAATAAAAAGGCTAATTAACAAGATCCAGGGGGAGAGACAGGACACGAAGAGGAAAAATGATCAAATATGAGAGAGGAGAGTGAATGAAACCAGGTCCAGTAGACGGCAAAAGGGTGTGAATACACAGAGAAATGGATCATTTCAAGTGTTATTTACCTCCAGGGGAAATAAAACAAAGCCCCTTTGTTTATTTGTGTCTCTGTTAGTCTCCTTCTACAGTATCTATCAATCTATCTATCACTCCTCACATGCTTTGACCTTGAACTAACACGGAAAACCGACAAGCTGCTGGCAAAATCCACCACAGAAAAGTTAATTTACAACCTTTTTAGTCTCAGCGTTGTTTCGTGTGTGCGTGTGTGGTGTGTGTGTGTGGTGTGTGTGTGTGTGTGTGTGTTAGTCATAAATTCTTCATAAGGCCAGGACAGTTCAGAGGCGAGGCACAGGACATCAATTCCAGTTAATTCCCAATTTGTGTCAGAGCAGCAGATGCCGACGCCAGCACTGATAGGCGCGTTAATGTTTTCCTCAGACGCCATGTTGAAAAGGGGGGAAGAGGGAGAGGAAGGAAGGGTGGAAGGAAGGAGGGAGGGTGGGAGGGAGGGAGGTGAAGACGAATAGGAAAAAACAAACAGATGTGAGACCTTCGATAAGGAGTGAAGATTTTGGAAAGACTCATTCTACCTTTAAAATAAAGATTTGAAAAAGGATGGAACTGATTTATCGAACTGAAAAAAAGGAATGAAGGGAAGGCGAAGAGAAAGAAGATGACGGAGGATAAATAAATGGGAGGGAGAGATGTTGAAGTGTGGAGGAGAAAGGGAGAAAGAGTGACAGAGGATGATGGAGAGGTCTGCGGAGGTGAAGAGTAAAACAGATTGGGAGATGAGGAAAAAGAGGAGGAAGAGGAAAGTGTGGCTGTGAGAAAATAATACTTTTCATCACCGTTATCGAGTTGATTGATTATTTTCTTTAAGAAATGTCAGAAAGTAGTGAAAAATGCACGCAAAAAAAATCCGAAAGCTTAAAGGGATGTTTGTCTATAGGTGATTTTATTTGACAAACATGCCAAAAGTCTAACACCACCGAGGATAGCACGAAGTAAACATTTGTTAAGACAATATCTGACAGTTTCCCTGCTTTAATGTTCAGAAAGCTCTTTATTTCTCTCATACTGCCTGTGCTGCAGCACCTCTTTTCACCCTCTGTCTGAAACCAGAGCCCAGTCTGCTCTGATTGGTTAGCTGGCCGGCTCTGTTGTGATGGGTTAACCGCTTAGAGATGTCCCGCCCCCTTACTCTACCAGGGTTAATATGAGTGTTTGTTTCACGGGCATCTTGTTCTCTTACTACCCATAATTCATTTCTTTCCTTGTGTGTGTGTGTGTGTGTGTGTGTGTGTGTGTGTGTGTCCAAATGTCTCTTTGTCAGGAATAGAGGTTTAATCAAAGTCTGGTTACTGCGGCGGAGAGAGACACACACATCTGTTGCTGTTGTTTAATTTCTGAAATGAAATCTGTTTGAGGTTGATACATATGTTAATGCAAACACACTTCCAATAACTTTCTAAGCATTTGTCTGCGAGACGATAACGTGTGTGTATGTATGTGTGTTATCTCCTTGTAGTCTTCAATGATGCACACACACACACACACACACACACACACACACACACACACACACACACACACACACACACACACACACACACACACACACACACACACACACACACACACACACACACACACACACACACACACACACACACACACACACACACACACACACAGACACAGATGGCTCCTCTCTGTTTTTGTGAACGCATGCGTCGTTCGGTCGACAGGAGACGGTTTGTTTCTTTTGGAGGAACAAAGTCACATCGTCACATTTGAACCTCCTGATGAGCCGCCACCAGCTGTCAGACCTGGAATTAATCAGCACGCCCGGGCGAGGACTGCTGCCGACGTGCCCATCAGCAAGGCTTTCAGTCTTCAGAATAACTCAAATATAAGAGTGGCATTAGGGAGTTACTTCAGCTCTCCCGGTAATGGTAGTAAAAGTTTATATTTTTTATAAAACAAGGTGACTTTTGAGCTCAGATGGACCAATTCCTTATTTAATAATTTGTAAAAGCAATATTCAAATGTGTGTTTGATTGTTCAATATTAAAATTAAAATAGAATAAGAGCTTGAGGATATAAAAGAACTAAAGAACGAAGTAAACTGCGACTCAAAAGGTGCATTTCAGTAAAACTCACTCTATTTTAGATGTTTTTTAGATGCTAAAGTCGAAGCTAACACGCTGCTGTTAGATAAGCTGAGGCTCATGGGTAATGTAGTATTTGGATGAATATTTATTTCAGTTAAATGAGAAGTCTGAGTCTAATAGCAGGAGTATTTGTTTGGTCAAGTTTTACCCTCATTCTTATGTGGATTTCAGAATTTTAAGCAATGTAAGTAGCGCTAACTAGCAACTTATGCTAACAAGAGTAGCTGCTGTTAAAAAAAAATAGCATTTTGTGTGCTTCTTTTTCAGTTTTGTTGCAGGGAACTTTGGGATTTTAGCCTTTGCAGACCATTTGCATGCACAGAAACCTCTAGAACACACTACAGGAAAGGGAAAACCCCAAAAAGCATTATAAGGCCTCCTTGATGAAAGCAATTTGACAAACCCTGCAGCGACTTGGCCCCTCTCTTTCCTCCCTGAACTCTAAAAGTTTGTCTCAGGAGCCAGATTGTCTCCACCACAACAGGGAGACGTCTTCAGTCGTGTCTCCGCAGAGCAGAGGCGCTTCAAACAGATGGGAAAGTGAACAGCTGTGTGTTTATCTCTCATGCGACATCGAGCACACAGTCCATCTCAACCTGTGCAGACGCCTCTCTGAGTTTCCATTTCCTGATGAGTTTTTCCTCCTGTGAAGATGACTTGAAAAAAACTTTCTCTGCAAGGATACGAAGGTTACCGGCACGATCTGAGACTCGATAGTCATCTGGTGTCTGGAAGCACACATCTAACAGAGGCCGCATTGTTAGCGCTGATGCTTCTCCAAATTAATTCCAAAGTTACATCCGCACCATTGGATCCTAACCTTGATGAAATTTGAAAAACTTGACGAAGATCTGCCTGGTTTTCTAGGTAAATATGGAGCTTCTCTGCTCATCGATGCTGTTTTCGTTTAGCCTTGCAACTATTAGGTCAACTTCCCTCTTTTTAAACACATAAGAAGCAAATATGTAGTGAGTAGAATACTTTACCATGTTAAAAAAAGACTTAATTATGTTGATTTTGGAAAAAACAACCTTTCTTTTCCTGGCAAGTGCTTGGAGCCAATAAATCCAAACATCTACAGCTCCCGTCGCCACTGGCAAACTCTATAACCAATATAGATATGTTTAAAACTCCAGAACAACACTACATGGTGAGATTATGTTGTCAACTACAGATATCTTGTAAACCCTGTAAAGATATCCATCTAAATAACCTTTATTTAATCAGGTGATCTGATCTATATACATCCATCTCTTCCATCCATCCCAGTACATTCCTCCACACAGCTAAAGGCCACGGTGGCAGCAGGGCTTCTTAATTGAGACGACACTAATTATCATCTTCATGTTCCAGATTAGATCAGCGCTGATTAGCCTAAAATTAGACACACACACACACACACACACACACACACACACACACACACACACACACACACACACACACACACACACACACACACACACACACACACACACACACACACACACACACACACACACACACACACACTCATGTCTCAACGCAAATATCAGTGCTCTCCTGCAGATACCATCTCTGTGTTTGGCTCATCTGTCATTATACTAGTTTTCACTTTCTGTTTCCTGTTTTTTGTTTACGTTTTCTCAATCTGTTTTTACTTCCTGTGTTTTCCCGCCTTTTCTGTCTGTCCTGGCATATTGATGTCACCTGTTTCCCACCAGCCCTGACATCACTTGAACTCTTGCACACCTGCATTGTATCCTCTTATTAGTTTCAGCTTGTATTTAAGTCCTTATTTTCTGTTAGACCGTGTCTTAAATGGCGTCCTTCTTTACTTTGTCTTTCTCTTCTCTTTCAGTGTGTCCCAATGCGAAGTATGTCAAAATGCACCATGAGTACCCAGATGGTGAATTTAAAAAAGTAAAAAGTCAACTGAGGACTGTTTGAAACCTCAACCTGTCCAGCAGTGGCTCAGGTCAGTCAGTAGGGCTTGGACTGGGAAATCGTAGGGTCGCCGGTTCAAGTCCCCGAACAGACTTGAAATATGGAAAGTGGACTGCTACTTGGAGAGGTCCCAGTTCACCTCCTATGCCCTGCTGTGGTGCCGTTGAGCGAGGCACCGGACACCTCCAATCCCCCCTCCCCATTGCTCCCCGGGCGCTGCACAATAGCTGCCCACTGCTCCTAGTACTAGGATGGGTTAAATGCAGAGGACTAATTTCACTGTGTGTGCTCTGCTGTGTGCATGTGACTAATAAAGAGGGTTTCATCCTCCGATTCTAACTATCTATCAAGGACCGCCATCTTGGCTACGTAACCGAAGCTATGCTACCAGCCTTGATTGTTGTTGCTCTGGCAAACACAACACTATACAAATAAAACATATACGGGCTTTCTCATTAATCCAGTAACATGCAGGTGTTAAAAAAAAGAAGCCACTGTTTATGTTATTGGGTCAATTGAGCAGTCTTTAGGGAATTGCTAGCAACATTAGAACGGATGTTGCTAGCTAACCGTGCTGATCGTCACTTCCAGTGAGGGTCCGCAAGTTGTGTGCGATTTGAGACAACCCAACATGGTCAAAAGTTGAGTTAACAGAGGATGATATCTAATGTACGAAAAGGAAAGTATCCGGATTGAAACACAGCACTAGTCTTTGGTGGCTCCTTGGAAGTTGTCTTCTGATTTGCCTTCACTTATCCGGATCAAGCCTTGAATTTTTTTGTGTTTTTTGTACTCCTGCACATACCAATCTCTGTGTGTGTGTGTGTGTGTGTGTGTGTGTGTGTGTGTGTGTGTGTGTGTGTGTGTGTGTGTGTGTGTGTGTGTGTGTGTTACCTCCAGCTGTTTCCAGGTGTGCGTCAGGTTGTGCATTTTTGGGTGGAAGTCGCCAGGGCAGTTGTGTCCCGCTCCTCTTCAGAGACTCGGCTCGACCCAGCAGGCTGGTCTTCTTGCTCTCCATCAGCATCAGCTCAGCGTGGCTGCTCTGGAAACACAGCAGAGGACAGACAGAGACGTCACACACATGGACAGACTGAACCAGACCAGAGGATACTTTCCCAACACTAAGAAGATTGTTGACATGATCTCTATATTTTTTGACACGTTCATATTATCATTTGGATTGTCTATGTTGTAAATGTACTATCTTTTTTTAGTTATACAAACGACATATGAATATTCTGCACTGGAATCCACTCTATTGCAGCTGCCATCCTCCACACAGGGAGAAGCTTCACAAGCCTACAGGTTGTGAGTATTTGATCTATTCCTTTAACTGCTCCTCCAAAAAAATGCAGCATATATTTGATTGTTTTTGTTTGCAGCTCATGAGGCTGTCGCTGGAGTTTTCCGCGCATTTGTCTCGCTGCTTTGACCACATTAAAAGGTAAAAGTGTTGCAGCTCTGCAGCCGTGCAGGAATCAAACGCAGCGTTGAAATCCTTCTGGAAAAGATTTTATAAAAATGCTCCATTTTGTTCGACGAAGTGATGCTGGATATTTTACTCCCTTCTGGTTTCTGTTTGTTGTGCTGTAGTGTTGGGAGTGGAGGAGCTGTATGTATGCCATGAGTACCTTTTTACCTAGTTTATATATACATATATATATATATATTAATTGAGGTTTTTGTACAGAATTGACTGCTGCATTTTGTTTTTATGTGAAAACGTGTCCTAGTTGATTATTTTCTCTTAAAGAGGAGATACTATGATCATTTCTAGGTGTATATCAGTATGTAGTGTCTCTCCTGGGACATGTCTCCATGCTTTAATGTTCAAAAAGCTCTTTAAGTTTCTCATACTGCCTGTGCTGCAGCACCTCTTTTCCCCCTCTGTCTGAAACCAGAGCCCAGTCTGCTCTGATTGGTTAGCTGGTCTGCTCTGTTGTGATGTCCCACCCCTTAGCCAATAGAAGCACGAGTGTTACAAAGTGATGTCACTATGTTCTGAATATTGGGGATTTAAGCCTTTGCAGACCATTGACATGCACAAACACCTAATAAAATGCATAATAGGGCCTCTTTAATTCTGTCTGTCTTCCATCTTTCAGTCTTAACCTCTTTTTGTCAAGACCTTTCTTTCCTGTACGTCCATTTTCTCTCCTCATGTGATAATTGTTATCCTTTGCTTTGTATCCTCACCACATTGCCTCTCTCCTCTTTCATATCCTCACTTAGCTTAATCCAATACCTCTTTTAGCTAATCAACTTTCTCATTCCTCCATCTACTGTTCTTCTCTCTCCATATTTCGCTGCTCTTTCTCCTTTGGTCCTTGTCTATTCTCTCCCTTTCTCCACACTTCTCCATCTTTATTGTCGTTACTGTAACGCTCCTCTTGTATTTGTTTAATGCTTCCATCTTTTCCCCATCTATCTCCCCTCTTTTCAGTTCTTAGCGTAACTCTCCTTCAATGCCTCCATCCTCTTTTTGGTTAATTTCCCCTCCTCCTCCTCCTCCTCTTTTCTCTTTCTCCTCTTTTCATTTTCTGCATCGATAGCTACTTGATTCTACTTTTCCCTTGTCGTTTATCATTACTGCCCGGCCCTATTTGAATATTTAAATGTCTCTTCTCTGACTGTGTGTGTGTGTGTGTGTGTGTGTGTGTGTGTGTGTACGCATGTGTGTTTTTTTTTTGCTGCGCTGTCATCAGAGAGGCGGCAGCCATTTTTCAATGTCGCCGATTCTGATGGAGATGCTATCGCTCGGTGCTTCACAGCCATCCATCCCCTTCACTTAGCTAATAGCCACGCCGCGAGAACGAGGGATCGACAGCAAGAAGAAGAGACGAGTGGAAGGTAAATATGTCGCCGTCGCACTCCTCTAACAGTAAGGAAATTATACGATTTATTCGCTGATGGCAAATATTGATTTAAAAAAGAGGGTTGGTGGGGAGAAGCGGGGGGGGGGTTGTTTTGTTGTTGTTGTTTGTTTGAAGGATGCCACTGAACCAAAGTCAAAGAAAAGAGGGAGAGAGAGGAAGATAGACACTGCGATTAAAATGCATGAGATCCGAACTTTGAGATAAGTGCTGAGAGAGGGATCTTGGAGAAATGGGACGGTGGGGGGGAGGAGGGGAGGGGGGGGGGGGGAGAGTGATGGGGTGAGGAGGGGAGGGATGCATGGATGGCTAGTTGTGATGTATTCATGCCTCCAGTCAATCTCCATGCAAGGATGGACTGAGATCCACGGGCCTGAGGACGGAGAATGAAGAAGACAAAGAGATGGGTGTGTGTCTGTGTGTGTGTGTGTGTGTGTGTGTGTGTGTGAGGAAGAGAAGGAGAAAAATATACAGTAAATAAACACAGAGGACAAGGTGACGTCCAAAATAACACACACTGGAGATGTGACAGGCTGTCGCACACTGTGATCTCCGAGAGAACATGCGAGCAACACCCACATCTTGGTGACAGTCAGACACATTTTGTAAAGTACGAATTCTGTGTAAAAAAAACTTTGGGGGTTTTCCCTTCCCAGTAGTGTGTGATTATAGGTTTCTGTTCATGTAGATGGTCTGCAAAGGATACAATTCCAAAGTGACACAGTGACATCACTACGAAACACTCACGCTTCTATTGCCTAGCGTTCTGACACATTGTGCGTGATAGGCTAAGGGGCGGGACATCTCTTAGGGGTTGACCAATCACAAAAGAGCCGGCCGGCTACTGTAGCCAATCAGAGCAGACTGGGCTCTGGTTTAAGACAGAGGGTGAGAAAGTGGTTCAGGCTGGTGTGATAGATATACTTACAAATAATATATTTATACCAAGAGTAAAACAATTCTAAAAAAAAGCCTGAAAAATATAGTTTGAATATTTTTGGAAAACTATTATTTTTAGACATTTTAGAGATTTTAAAAAATGATGTTAGGAAAAACAAAACTAGGAACTATTAAAAACATACGTCTTCTTTAAGAATACATTCCTACAGGCGACATGAACCGTGAACAAGTTATAATACCCAAACAATTAATCTAGTAAATCCTATTTTTATTACCATAAATATTGATTAATAAGACAATTCTCTGAGCTTTTTAACAGAAACCTGAGAATCGAGGGATAAACGCTTCACGAAACAGACGAGCGGGGGAGAGGGGGGAGGATAGGAGAGGAGAGAGGGAGGGATGAGGAGGGGGAGAAAATCAACAAGCAATCATAAGTTTAATTTGGTCTCCATATTAATGAGCGCGGAGCTGAAATGTCAGCAAAAATGCAGTCATACATGAAAAACATTTAATGCATTTTGAACATTAGCTTTTTTTTCCCCTCGCAGATTCATCTTATCCGCACAAATGAGAGAAGTTTGTCGGAGGCTGCGTAACGGAACGATTCTGTCGTCGCGGCAACTAAAGTTTGGGGGAAGTGATAAGGACACATCTTCCTCCTCCTCCTCCTCCTCCTCCTCATCGTCTTTTCTCTCCTCCTGTGTCTTTGTGTTTGCTTCCTCCTGATTTTTATGTGTTTAACATTGTTTCTCTCCTCCTCCTCCTCCTCCTCCTCCTCCTCCTAGCACTTTCCTTCTTATCCACCTTTCTCTTCGTGTTTTCATCCATAAACAAAGAGTGTGTCTGCAGGAGGTAAAAAACCCTGTATTGCTTACATGTGAGTGTGTGTGTGTGTGTGTGTGTGTGTGTGTGTGTGTGTGTGTGTGTGTGTGTGTGTGTGTGTGTGTGTGTGTGTGTGTGTGTGTGTGTTTATGTGTGTGTGTGTGTGTGTATGTGTGGTGTGTGTTTGTGAGTGTCTCCGGTTGAGATGGATGTTCCACCGGCTCTGAAAGAGCAGGAAGTGGCTCTCTGACACCCCATTTATACTGCCAGACACTTCAACCTGTGTGTGTGTGTGTGTGTGTGTGTGTGTGTGTGTGTGTGAGTGTGTGTGTGTGTGTGTTCGGTCTGTAAAAGTACAGCCACATAACACCTTGAAGTGACATCACCTTCTCCAAACGGCCTCCAGTTTCCCTTACTTCAGTAGGATATGTTGATTAAAGGTTTAAATGATTATATATTTTTGTAAAGCACTTTGAATTGCCTTGTGTTGAAAGGAGAGGATTTGTGCCGATTTCTCTCCCAATTTTGAGATGATTTCAAACAATTGTTTGTTTGTTTTTGTTATAAATTATAGGCACGTTGGGTTTAAGTTCAACATGATAAGAGACTTATTAACAGATCAGAACAATAGATAATTACCACATTTAAATAGTGCTTCCTATTTCTTTCGGTCTAGATACGACTCTTGATTATTCTAAATATTTCCTCCTCTCTAACTTATTGATGTTGTGTAACTGAACGTAAATAAACCTTTAACTTTAAATGTAAACTGAACTCGATCTGAACACGGCCCTCTGTGTTGCTGAGAGCTTCTGGACGTTTCTCTTTCACCAAAAAGATGCAAAACACAGAAAGAAAAGGAAGAGAAACTTTCTCTCTTTCCAAACGAGGCGACACAACAAAAGACCCGGCAACATGTTTTAATTGCTGCCATGGAAACCGGATGAATGAGCCATTTGACTGGCCGGTAAAGACGGCTCGCCATTCAGCCTCTCAGCAAGTCACGTGTGCGTGCGTGCGTGCGTGTGTGTGTGTGTGTGTATGTGTGTGTGTGTGAATGTTTGTGTGTCGCTTGGAGGTCATTAGTACAAAGCAAAGAGGGTGAAATTTCTACCAGTCTGTTGAGAGAGACAGAGAGAGAACAGTGAGCAGAATAAAGACAGCTGAATAAATGCACATACTAATAAATGTCCACTGAGAAAGCCAAAGGGAAAAATCAAGAAACAATCCTCTCGGCTATTTATGGATTTTCCAAATCACCTGAAAATGTGACTTTATGTGCTTTCTTTGTACATTATAAAAAAACGGGTGAGATCATTTATCATTTTCAAAAGTTAAAAAAGTCATAGTTTAGATTTCTTTCTCATAATTTTGTCTTTTTCAACCAAATGTTTAAGTTCCTCACTTTCTCCGTCATATTTCTGAACTTTTTATCAAAAATATTAGACTTTTTTTCGCGTAATTTCTATTTAATGTCTTCAGATGTTTTTTCTTTGCATTCAAACGATCTCTGTCAGAATTGGACTTTGATCTCAGATCTCACAAAAGGCTCTAATCCTCCTAATTTGTTTCAAACACTTGAAAATCGTGTGAGTATAATCAACACTGAAGGCTCTCGGGATGCAGGTAAGGCTTTATACTATTTGCTCGTTATCTCAACGTTCTTCTTATAAAGAACGAAATGTATGTTTCAGAGATGTATAAAGAACACACCATCCAATTAAATGATCAAAAGTGATCACCGATAAAACTGCATTTCTCCAGAGTTTATACATTTGTTCGTGTCAGCTAAGATGCCGGCCGAAAATACGAGAAAGAGAAGGACTGTGTGTGTGTGTGTGTGTATGTGTGTTGGCACAGAGGAGGTTGAGTCACACAGTCTGCGGGATGCCGCTATAGGTTGATGCCAGGTGACCTTTGACCCCCTAAGAACCCTGGGAATTCTCTTCTGGCAAGACGGTGTGAGGTGGAACAATATGAGAAGAAGAAAAGTAGGAATTCCAGAAAATGTTTACCAAGTGGCTGTCGAATAGTATTTTTGGATTAGGAAGGTTCCTAACTGAGCGAAACGACCAGGAAGCACTGACTGTAAGCAGGCAGGCGTGACAAGAGCTGCCACTCCATGAGGAAAGGAGCTCCAAAGCTTCCCCTGTTATCTTCTGTCGCATAAAATACATCGGACCGTCTTTAACAGAAAGGGGAGAGTGCCATCCCACGATCATGACTGATGTAAGTTATCCATGTGTGAAGTTATGGCAAAGGTCCCTAATATGTTTAAGGCTTTCCCCCTTCCTGTAGTGTGTTATATAGGTTTTAGTGCATGTAAATGGTCTGCAAAGGCTAAAATTCCAAATTTCCCCCCATGGTGAGTTTCTATCCCACACACTCCCTGCTCCCTGAACACTATTTATCCAAATGGCTTCATACAATGATACTCATTGGGTCAACTTGACTGTATTTTGGGTTGTGTTCAGTTATGCCAAGTTCACACTACACGAGTTTTAGCCCAATCGGTCGCTCCCAGACGGATTTTGGAGCTCTGGGACGAATCGGCGCTAAATCGGCGCATCGGTCGCTCCCAGACGGCATTTGATCGTTATGTGTGAACTGCTCAAGAGCGAGGCGAGACTCCCCGACGCATCCCAGAGGCCTCCCCGACGCCTCCCCGACGCCCGACACATATCTAGCAAGCTAAATATCTGGACCTGTCGGCGAGTCCAAATCCTGTAGTGTGAAAAGGGTTGTGCCTGGTAAGGGGTGTGCCGAAGAGCTACAGCCAATGAGAGCACAAGACACGGGGTGTGGAAAAGCCCCGGGGAGGAGCTGCACAACTTTCAAAAAAGGAGAAGAAGCGTTGTCCTACACAACAAGTCGACACAGCTGTTTGAAACCTGATTTTGAACTGTAAAGTTGTAGCTAGGCTACACAATTCACTGATCGGGTAGTGTGTGACCCCCTGTCGCCGTTCAATCGCGTAGTGTGCACACCACAACGACTTCAAGACTCCCGAGCGAGTTCTGTAGTGTGAACTGGCTAGCGATCGTACGACTTTGAAAGTCGTGTAGTTTGTGCAAGGCATTAGTCGTTTAGCTCAGATGCTAACTGATCTCTCTTTGAAGGATTTATCCCTCCTTGTTATTTCTTCAGAAGAGTGAGAGAGTGTCGAAGAAGTACACATGTGTTGGTGTGTGTTTCTGGCCTCATAGGAAGCTGGATGGATCCCACTATATAGGATCTGAACAAAGAGAAGCTTTATACTGAAGAGGGGGGGGGGAGCATTTGCTGGTGTGTATGGACACTTATGCATGTTTGGGGGTGTATCATTGTTCTTCACTTTTATTCCAGTTCAGCAAAAACAATATTGTTAATATTAAAATCAATAAAGGTCGTTATTATTCTCCTTCCTCCGTCTGTTACACAGAACAGCACCAGGGTGTTTTTATTAAAACTACTCAATAAAAACAGAGCCTCACTTTATAAATTAAAAAAAGAGGGAGCGATCCATTTACCAATCATCACCTTATCAGTGGTGTGTGTGTGTGTGTGTGTGTGTGTGTGTGTGTGTGTGTGTGTGTGTGTGTGTGTGTGTGTGTGTGTGTGTGTGTGTGTGTGTGTGTGTGTGTGAGTGTGTCCCTGACATAGAGTCTTACTGAAGTGGGCAGGTGTCGGTCAACAACACTTCCTCTGTTGTTGGCTTCCGCCTCTGTGTGTGTGTGTGTGTGTGTGTGTGTGTGTGTGTGTGTTTGTTTGTTGTAAATGGAGTCAATGAGACAAATAGTCTAAAGAGGATAAAAAAGGGGGATTTAGAAACTGGAATTCTAACCTTAATATTTCTGTTTTGTTCAAGTTGTTTCATAAAAGCCTCACTGTTGTAAGATATCCACACATTTCTAGAATAAAAAACAATTTAAAATAAGGATTTTCTTGGTTGTTACACAGCAAAGAGACACTACGGGGAATAATCATTACCTGCAATAATAAATAAAACATATCTTTAAATAATTCACTCTCATTTGATCGTTGACTCCCTCCGTTACTCAACCTCCGCCTCCTCTCTCCATTCCAATACAATGACAGAAATGTAATAGCATGGCTGTCAGTGTGTGTGTGTGTGTGTGTGTGTGTGTGTGTGTGCGCATGTGTCCAGCAGCAGACCAACCATGTAGCCTAAACGACAGACAATCTTTATTCTAATGAAGAGGGTGCCAAGGTCAAACGGAGAGCAGTTTGATGAATGGAACACACACACACACACACACACACACACACACACACACACACACACACACACACACACACACACACACACACACACACACACACACACACACACACACACACACACACACACACACACACACACACACACACACACACACACACACACAATGTGACTCATGCATTAATTGCGTATCAGAAATACCAGTTATATTTTGTAATATCGTGCATGTTGCACATTAACACACATGCAGACACACCCACACACACACACACACACACACACACACACACACACACACACACACACACACACAGACTCACACACTCTTTAAAGGAGGCTTTCCCCTTGAGATGTCATTAAACATTACTTTGGAGACACACACTTTAACAATATGTCAAAGGATATAAAATCAAGTAAAAGAGAAATTGCCACGTGCACGAGAGAGAGAGAGAGAGAGAGAGAGAGAGAGAGAGAGAGAGAGAGAGAGAGAGAGAGAGACAGAGTGTGTGTTTCTCTGATCAACAAGTCGTATAATATTTTATTGCCTTCAATGATCATAAAGCTTTAGAAAGAAGGGCTTTATACGCAAACATCACAGTGACTTACTAATCAAATACCTTTCTTAAAGCTCCAAAACCAGCCGAACATCACAAAGGTGAACAAAAATAATCTGTGTTTGCATTTTAAGAACTTTTCCAATCCAACAAAAATAGTTTTTTTTCGGGTGGAAGTTTTAACCAATTCTCAATCTTTCCCTGACGTTTATTCTTCATCAAATCTGAACCTCATGGAGACGCCGCTTGTTGTTTTGGAGGGAAACTCTGCAGGCGTGTTCTCAGCCACCTTGGCCTGACATTGGCTCGAGGCTCGTCGTCAACTCTACTTTTATTTCTGCGTGAGATTTCTGCTCATTCCTGACTGTGTGTGTGTGTGGGTTACCGTCAGCGTTCAGTCAGACGGCGTTCCTGGGAAGCTGAGTCTCAGGAGAGGGAGATACAGAAAGAGAGGGAGAGAGAGGGGGGAGAAGGAGGGGGAGAGGGAGGAAAGTTGGCGAGATGCTGCTGAGTCGTGTCTCTTTGTTCTAAAGCAGATATATCCCCGACTTTATCAAGACTGACAGAACAAACGCACAGGAAACAGCCTCCCACAGGACACATAATCCACACACACACACACACACACACACACACACACACACACACACACACACACACACACACACACACACACCCACGCCAGCACATACATGCACTGATGAGAGAGACGGGGAACACACTAAGATGCACCGAGGTCGGAAAGCTCGAAAAACACACACAAGAGAAAACTATGAACACTTGAGTGCATGTGGGAAGAGAAGACACACACACACACACAACCACCACACACACACACACACACACACACACACACACACACACACACACACACACACACACAAGAAAGTGAAAGCACCAAGGCATGATGACGTACAACTTTTAAAAACATGTGTGTACTTTTGGAGGGCAGCCGCATTTACTGCACTCGCGCATTTAAATCCAAACACACATGCTGACAAAAAAAGGCAAACATGTACACGTTACCATGACAACGTGAGGCTTTATTACCTCAGAAAACACATGGACGTTCAAAATGAAAAAAAAATGAAAATATGTAAGGGTGATACACACACACACACACACACACACACACACACACACACACACACACACACACACACACACACACACACACACACACACAGTCCCACAGGACTTCAGATCTCGGCTAATAAAACAATATGCGACAAACGACAAAAATTGATCCCAGACATCTGACCCAGGAAACGCTCGACTTAACACATGCTGGCAGACACACACACACACACACACACTGTACATACACTGAACACACACACGCACGCACACACACACTGTACACACACACACACCAGACACAGCAAGGCAGCGCTCTGCAAGTCTCTGGAGAGAAGGGAATACAGTATCAGTCTACAAAGACAAAAAAGTGTGTGTGTGTGTGTGTGTGTGTGTGTGTGTGTGTGTGTGTGTGTGTGTGTGTGTGTGTGTGTGTGTGTGATTTTCCTGAGCTGCAGGAATTTCTCTTGTAGGACAAGGAGAGATCTTTGCTGTTTGCAAAGGGTTTTTTATTGGTTAAAGACAGACTTGTTTCTCTTCTCTCGATTGTTCCTCACTTTCGAATGTTCTCCTCCTCTTCCTCACTTTTCACTTCCTCTTTTCCTGCCTTCCTTATTAAATGACTTTTCCCTTATTTAGTGTCTTCCTTCCTTTCTCTCTCTTTTACTCCTTGTCTTTCTTCTTCCTAGGTATTACAGTCTGAAAGCTAAAGCCTTTTTTTCAGCACACAGACATTTGCAGGAACTAATTGCTTTACTTCTTTCTCTTAATCATTAATACACTCTCTCCCTGGCTCTTCCTCTTCCTCCTCTTCCTCTCTGTGTGGACTGAGGGAGCGTTAGCAGCACAGCGAGGAATGCAGCAACAATTACATGTGAAATTAGCCTCGCCTCATAGCCTGCAGTGTAATTCCAGCCTTCTGAGGCGTGGCAAAGTCATCTGTCTCTAATTAAAGATTCCCTCTCCCTCTCCCTCTGCCTCTCTTGGGTTACCACTCATCTCCCATCATCCCTCTCTCTCTAAAGGTGGGGGTGCATTAAAGGTGCGTTTTGAAACCCAATTCCCTGCAGGACACACTTTTTAGCAGGTAAAATAAATGATTTCCTTCTTTTTATTTCATTAATACTTGTTTTTTCAGTTTTCTTTTCAATTTTCTTCTGTATGTTTCTTCATTCAATTGTATTTTATTCCATATAAGTTTTCGACAAATCATTTTCAGAAATGTTCTGTAAATATCCAGACAACATATTACACACAATGGGATCATTTATATATGCTTTTATAATATTTATTTTATTAATTTATTTAAGGGCATATTTAAAGAAAGATTATTTTTATGTTTCTTTATATTTTTTATTTATTGAGTTTTTTTATATTGTTGTTTTCACTGTTGTCTTTTTTATAAATAAAGTTTAATTTGTACTGTTTTTAGATCTCTTTTTTATCTCAAACTCTGTGTTTGAGTTGTATTCACTTCAGAGTCCCTTCTGGTTTGAACCGAAGATTATAAAACAACCAGTGTGTGTGTGTGTGTGTGTGTGTGTGTGTGTGTGTGTGTGTGTGTGTGTGAGTGTGTATGCCCTTACACAGAGCTCCTCTGTCACACTCACACTGATTGGTTTTGGAAAGCTAGTTAATGAGCAGGTGTGTGTGTGTATATGTGTGTGTGTGTGTGTGTGTGTGTGTGTGTGTGTGTGTGTGTGTGTGTGTGTGCGGTGTGTGTGTGTGTGTGTGTGTGCGGTGTGTGTGTGTGTGTGTGTGTGCCTGCGCAGCCCGGCATTCCATCAGAGCACCATGGGCTATTTGAAATGAGAAATAGTGGCAGGAACACACACACACACACACACACACACACACACACACACACACACACACACACACACACACACACACACACACACACACACAGACTCCTGATAGCCACTGTAATTAGTTGGACTTCACTGGACGCAGCCACAGGGAGAGAGAGCGAGGAGAAGACATCTGTGATGACTTAATGCAATGAAATGTTTTCAAATGAAATCTTGAATGATTTTCTTTTGTCTGTCCCAAAGAAGCCATGTGGTGTGTACCCCCCGCCCCCCCCCCCCCCACTGATCTACATCCGACACTTTACGTCACTATCGTCCTGTTTCTGCTCTCATGTAATACCGTCTCCATCCCGAAGAGTCTACAACATGCTCCACTTTGGTTTAAAGAAGCCCTATTACGCTTCATGGGGGTTTCCCTTTCCTGTAGTGTGTTATATAGGTTTTGGTGCATGTAAATGGTCTGCAAAGGCCAAAATCACAAAGTTCCGGTATATGAGATCACTAACACTCGTGCTTCTTTTGGCTTTTTGCTCCAATACATTGTAGGTTATAGGCCAAGAGGCGGGACATTTCCTGAACCGGCTGGTTCAACCAATCAGAGCCCTGGTTTCAGACAGAGGGTGAAATGAGGTGCATTTCACATTTTCCTGATAGACAAAAAAAAGAGCTAAGTCGTTCGTTAAGCATGTCAGAAATCTCTGCAGATTTTATATTTTCCTCTTCAGTTTTCCTTTTGTACTTTGAACTGCCACTGATACCAAATGTGTTTCTAGATGATAAAGAGACGTCAGATGTGTGTGTGTGTGTGTGTGTGTGTGTGTGTGTGTGTGTGTGTGTGTGTGTGTGTGTGCACACATCATGCTGCTTTTTATTAGTCATGTCTGGGTACATTTCTCTGTGTCTCTAAATCTAAATATTTCCACGAACAGTGAAACAACACACACACACACACACACACACACACACACACACACACACACACACACACACACACACACACACACACACACACACACACACACACACACACACACACACACACACACACACACACACACACACACACACAGCACTTCTGGGAAATGAGTGTTGGCTCCTCCTCTTGTGGGACTCAGGGCCAGAGCCTTGATCATCAATTGGCTGAACTACAGGGGCCTTAATGTGTGATTGGCTGACAGCAGCTACAAGGTCTGAAGCTTGTTTCCTCTCCCTGTGTGGACCCTCTGCAAACTCTCACACACACACACACACACACACACACACACACACACACACACACACACACACACACACACACACACACACACACACACACACACACACACACACACACACACACACACACACACACACACACACACACACAATCTGGATACACACCAACAATCAGAAAGACAGGGGAGAATGAAAAGAGCACACATGAAACAACACACACACACACACACACACACACACACACACACACACACACACACACACACACACACACACACACACACACACACACACACACACACACACACACACACACACACACACACACACACACACAGATAGAGATACACACTAATAATAATGTGAATAAACATTATGAGAAAAAGGGGGAAAAAGTTCACAAAAAAATGACTTAAAGCAAAAGTCAATAAATGCAGGACTGAATAAAATAAAAATAAAATAAGAAAGAAATCATAACAAAAATAAATCATAGTAAAAAATAAAATAAGAAATAAAAATAATATAATTATAATGAATCAATACACCTTACCTATATTTCTAACTTGGGTAGAGCCATACCATATAAATGTGATAGTGGAGCAGAAGCAGTTTCCCCTCTTTATCTGTACTTATAAACACCGGACACTTTCTGCTGCGTGGTCATAAATAAACCTCACTCTATTTCTGCACATAAACTAAACAGTATAGACCCGGAGCCTAAACACACATTTCGGGATTGTAGCTGCGCTTGTAAACGGCGAGCTGTTGTGTGGTCGGAGTAAACAACTCTATTGATTAAAGGAGTGATCCAATAATGTAGCATCGCCCTTCCATAAAGGCAGGGGACTTCCTGGAGAGAAACATTTTTACAAAATTGAGGCAGCAGAGGGTAAGATAAGTTAACGGGGCCTGATAATACTTTTTGTGTTTTCCCTTTCCTGTAGTGTGTTATAGCTTTTAGTGCTGGTAAATGGTCTGCAAAGGGTAAAATCCCTGTGTTCCCTCTCCAACACACTCCTGAAACACCTCCATTGGACTCCTTTGTTTGCTTCCGGGACAAAATGACATCACGGTGTGACACTTGTGCTTCAATGGGCTAGCGCTCAAACACATTTTACGTGGTAGGCTAAGGGGCGGGACATATGTAAGTGGTAGACCAATCACAACAGAGGCGGCCAGCTAACCAATCAGAGCAGACTGGGCTCTGGTTTCAGATGGGCATAATAGTCATAATGAACACTTTCCGGTTGTTGACCACATGTTGGATATATACTGGGTCGCATGGACTGAACATGTGCAGGCACACATGTGTACACACACACACACATATCCGTATCAAAATACACACACACTCCTCTTCTTCCTCCTCTCCAAGGTTGATAAGTGCCTCCATCTCAGATCACAATAAACAGTAGAGCCTCGGTCTGCCAAGCCTGCCTGCAGAAACAACTGTCAGCCCAGCTTTCCCTTTCCGGAGGACACACACACACACACACACACACACACACACACACACACACACACACACACACACACACACACAACATTCACACAAACACAAACACACACAAACATACACACACACACACACACAACATTCACACAAACACAAACACACACAAACATACACAAACACTCACTCTTTCTCCCATTTTCAGCTTGCCACTAATAGACACACACACACACACACACAGACACAGACAGACACACACACACACACAGACAGACACACACACACACACACAGACACAGACAGACACACACACACACACACACACACACACACACACACACACACCTCTGAAAAGAACAACTTTTGTTGGGGCCTGGTGTTGCTATGGTTACGGGGTCGAGTCCCCCCAGCATTTTAGCGGAGCACAGCGAGGCTCTTTAACTGTCACATGGAGGAAAAAAAACACTGAAAAAAACCGGGGTGTTTAGAGGCTCACCACACACACACAGAGACACACACAGAGACACACACACACACACACACACACACACACACACACACACACAGAGACACACATACACACACACAGAGACTCACACACAAACACACACACAGAGACTCACACACAAACACACACACACACACAGACATACACATACACACAAGTAGAGTGAGGCACGCATGGTGAGATATCCCAGCATGCATCTGTCCTAAAGTAGGCCCAGTTCAAATGACAACGTTGGACACTGTAAAACACCAAAAACCCTCGTAAACTTCAACTGTTAAATGAAACTTGAAATAAAATCCATATAAAAACATGAAACAGATAAGAGTGATGATGCCAAAAGTGTTAACTCATAATTGAATTGATTGTAAAAAGTAACATCAAGGCTTTAATTTCAGTTAGAATTAGCTTTTTCTTCCTTCTTACTTACTTTCCAAAACAAACATCTGGTGTTAAAATGATATAAAACTCTTTTGGGAAGATGAACTCCTGAAATGGTTGGTATTTTGGGGGAAAAAAAGGACTTTAATGATATTTATAATCATTTTTTAAGATTATTTGACCTATTAACTAATTATTAGCGCACTAGTGTTTGGACACATAGTGGTTAAATACCAATTTGTTTGGTTGGAAACAAGAAAACATGAGTAAATGAAGGACAATCTATTAAATATATGGATTAATATACCTTACAATTAAAGCGTATATATAAAACTGTTAAAAATGAGTGCAGGAATTTAACTGTTCCATTAATATTGTTACAGTGTCGTGAGGTGACTCGCTTAGGGAAAGGAAAAGAGTGTTTAAATAAACAAACACGGCCAATCACAAAAAAAAGAAGGTGTTATTTAAGATATATATTAGCGACATATAACCGGCTTACAGTACACGGCCCTGTCTCTCAGCGGTGAGGAGGAGAGAAACAGTTTGAGAGAGCGACCTTGGACCGGGCGAGGAGACGCTGTCGAGATCCACATCAATATTTTAACAGGAGAGTTGACACATCAAAAAAAAGAGAGAGAGAGAGAGGAGGAGGAGAAGAAGAAGAAGAATGCCCAGCGATTCCAGAGTCATCTAAAATTCATGCATGCATCATCGCCGCCATGAATATTCATACAGAGATGAATATTTAAGTGTGACTCCTATGGAGAAATTAGGTTCATCTTTACACTTATCAATAATTCGCAGGCCAGGTGAGTCTCATCGGCCGCTAAATAAATCATGTCTGAGCACACGCACACACACACGCACGCACGCACGCACACGCACGCACACACACACACACACACACATTTAAAAGTTTGGACAGAGAGAGAGAGAGAAAGAACTGAAAACAAAACAAAGTTACACATTGGTTGCAGCAGTGCCTTCTGGGTAATGAGAGAGTGAGATGTCAGCGTGTGTGTGTGATCAGCATGACAGCCGATATATGAATGTGTGTGAAAGTGTGTGCATTCATTGTGTTGGGTGCGTTTTAATAATCGAAGCTTTCTGTTTGAATGGTCTTTACATCAAATTGGACTTAAGGTTACTCAGGGTCGTTTGTAGACCCCTTAGGGCAAAATGAAAAACGGAACGAATATTTAGAGCTCAATTTCACCCACGATTATCTGGACTGCAAAACAAATTCATGTCCGACAGTATTGACCCTTAAAACACCCAGTTGTGAAGCCTCTGCGACAATTCTCCCATCGGTTTGGTTACATTTTTTGGGACTATGATGTATGACGTAAACGATCTTTGACATAGACATGACATTTAATAAATCAAGCTATACGTTAAAAGAATATCTGAGCCAGGAAGCTAAGGCTAGGAAGTCTTAAACAGCCACGTTTCACAGGATAAACCCTATTGATGAGGTTAATAACATGACTTTTATTCTGGAGCAAGACCAATTGTACGTTATTTTGCGTTAATAGTGGTTCAAACCGCAGAATAGCAACCATTTCTCACAATTCTTGGTCCATAAAACGGTTTGACTGCCACCAGTAGAATATAAAGGCAAATCTGGACAGTGCATACCAAGTAAATAAGGTTTATTTTTCTGGATACTTCACAATTTCTCAGACTAAATCATCTGCATTGGACATATGTGGAATCAGCTCACACCAGACTCAACACTTCATCCAGTTTGATAAAATGCTTTTTAGAAAATGTCATTTTCAAAAGTGGCGGAGCTGTAATGCAACACATCAACACATATCTTTGTTTTCTCCATCGGCGTCTGCGAGCATCTCCCTGTGGTTGTTGTGTGTGTGTGTGTGTGTGTGTGTGTGTGTGTGTGTGTGTGTGTGTGTGTGTGTGTGTGTGTGTGTGTGTGTGTGTGTGTGTGTGTGTGTGTGTGCGTGTGCGTGTGTGAAGGACAGAAGAGGATGACACAGATCTCTAATCGTAACACATGCTGTTCTTCTTTCTGTCTCATTTGGCTGCAGTGAAGTCATTACACACACACACACACACACACACACACACACACACACACACACACACACACACACACACACACACACACACACACACACACACACACACACACACACACACACACACACGGGCCTACACACACACATACTTCACTATGATATGGTTATGAGGGAGGCTATGCCTTGTAATCCCATTCTCCTTGGTAAGGATGAAGACAGGGTTTGTGTGTGTGTGTGTGTGTGTGTGTGTGTGTGTGTGTGTGTGTGTGTGTGTGTGTGTGTGTGTGTGTGTGTGTGTGTGTGTGTGTGTGTGTGTGTGTTGAAGGGAGGGAGGGATGGAGAGACAGACAAACTGATGGATGAATGAAACGTGGGAGGACATCCTTTCTATATTTCCACATTCTGATTAACAGACAGCGCTTAATGCTCCTCCCTGATGAAGGCAGAGGTGGCTGATGGGAGTTTTGTGACATCACAGTAAAGCCAATCTGAATCCAGCTGGTGCAGCAGACTTGTTTCGGCTGGTTTGCCTTAAATTGAACATGTATGGCTGTATTTCAAATGCTAGTAAACACGTCTCAGTTTGGTTTCAGACACACGAAACGCAGGCTGCATGTCCAATACCGCTGCTGTGCTCATTGGTAATCCATGTTGGAAGTAAGACCCTCAAACACCCAGAGCTTTTTTAAGCAGGAATCAAATTAAGGTACATTGTTTTTCCTACATGCTAAGCTAGCTGCCAACCAAAACAAAACAATACAAGCATGTTTCTTTTCACCACATTGAGGAGAACAATCTGCAATCCAGACACCTTCCAAGAATGTTCTACCTGAAACCATAAAGTCTAGACTTTCCCTCGATTACTGACTCATGAATGTTGTAACCCATAATGCTTCATGTCGCAGACTTTACAAGACTTCTTTCAAAAGATGAACAGCACAATGTTTAGAAAAATACTACGAGATGGAAAACATGATCAGGATCTCGGCAGGGGTTGAATTCATGAAGTTCTTGAGGCTCTTACTAAAGCATGTTTTGTATCCCCTCACCGCCAGACGCCTTTGCAAATAACTTCAGCAAACATGTGCGTCGTGGAAAGAGGTTTCCTTTAAAAACGAAAACTCGTGAAAAAAAAGTAGATCCTGAATGCATTCTTGTACCAGCAAGAACTTTTAGGACTTTTGTGTGCTTGCAAACAGACGGACAATAGAGCTCGTCTTACCTTGAAGAGGTGATGTCTCTGCTCCTCTGACATCATCAGCTGGTGACTGTCTGTTACCATGGCGTCCATGTCCATCAGCCAATCCCAGAGCTCCTGGTACTCGGCCTCAAACTCTTGCAGACTGAAGACGGATCGAGAAACGGACAGAGAGAGGGAGAGAGACATTATTGGGTTGAATTATTGCTGTAATGTAATTGTTCTGTTATTCATATTGTGTTTCCTGCATGTTCCCATTTCTGTTATTGTTTCTTGCATTATTGTAATATTGTTTAGTCCTGCGGCGATGAGACATATGCGTCTTGTTATGTTGATAAAGAACGATGGCTAAAAATGCAAACTGAAATGAGAGCGAGACTGATAGATACTAAGGCAGGCAGGGAGAGGACGCAGCAAATACTGTTGCACTGTAATTTATTAATATCTTTTACCCTAAATATTTGTAAGAATTACAGCTGATGGTTGGTTAATTAAAAGATAAAGTCGGGCCTCCTGGATTGCTGCTGGGACAGTTTCACTTCCCAATGACTCCAAGGAGAAATAGCCAGGGTTTAAACTCATCCCTCAAGCTCTTCAACTATTTCTGACTCTCCTTCTGAGTAAATATCCCACTGGTGAATATCTGAAGCTTCTATGTTTATGAAACAGCGGTTGCTAACAAGTTTTCTAAATGAGACTCATCATGTCCAACATTAGCCGCCTTTAGCTTAGCGGTGGTGACGTGAAATCATGTGATGTAGTTCCATCGTAGCCTAAAGTTAGCTTCTTAATTATGGAGATTGCATTTAGGCTTTAAAAATCATAAGAAGTGTCAATAAGAGGGGACCATCCTGCTGAAAAATATCTTATTTTCAACAATATTCTGAAATCCAAAGGAGAAATCCCATTGCTTTTGTTGAGGGAGCCCTTTTGATGCTAACTTCCAAGTTGGCCTTCAAACACACGTCATCACTGCACCACTAGGATGTTTGCTTCATTATATCTTGGTACTTTCTCTCCTCTGTACTTCATAACTTTTCCCATCTCCTTTTCGTTGATTTCCCTCTTCTTGCTTCCTACCTTTTCCACATTTCACCTCCATCTTTTAGCTTTCGTTTCACCCCCTCATTCCTCCTTCCTAATCATCTCCTTCCTCACCTTGTCTCTGCCTCTTTGTTCACCTCCTCTAACTCTTCCTCATCTTTTCCACATTATTTTGCCTCCCCTCTCCTCCCACTCTCACTCCCCTTCTCCATCCTCCTCCCTTCTCCTCTCACCTCCTCCTCCTCCTCCTCGACACAGGATCACATCAAATATTTATGCTGCTGGAACAGGGGCCGATTGCTCAAACACACACATTACTGTCAGCCGTTTTGTTAAGGTGTGTGAGAGACTCTGTGTGTGTGTGTGTGTGTGTGTTTGTGTGTGTGTGTGTGTGTGTGTGTGTGTGTGTGTGTGTGTGTGTGTGTGTGTGTGTGTGTGTGTGTGTGTGTGTGTGTGTGTGTGTGTGTGTGTGTGTGTGTGTGTTTATTATTTATATATTCGCTGGTTTTCGGTCTCGGCAGGGATCGCCAACATGTTTCTCAACATTAGCAGTGAAATTGTTTGGAATTCTCCGGTCGCCGACGACGACAGCTTGACAGCTCTGTCAGGCCTACGGCGTTTCCACGACAACATAAACACACACACACACACACACTCACTCCAGTCGCTTTGAAAGAAACACTCTCTAAAGCACAAGAAAACAATGACTGAAATACACAAAACAACCCAAACACACACTGATAATAACATGCAGACAGAAACAGAGTTACCCAGAATGCAACACATACATTAAACACTAAACAAGTACACACACACACACACACACACACACACACACACACACACACACACACACACACACACACACACACACACACACACACACACAGCTACTTGCAGAGAGAGTAAACTATGAATGAAATTAAAGAAACAGTAGAAAGAAAACCAGACTTTCATCTCTTCCTGTTCCACTTTGATTCCTCTTGAAGCTTCAAAATCCAAACTCAACTTGTTTGAAGGCGATTCACTGAATGCAACTCAAACTATTTGTTTATCTCAAATACCCATACTTCCCTATCCCATAATAATTACCCTAAGTCGTGACCCTAAAAAAGCATTTGGAAGAACGAAAAACCGCACAAAATATCCTCCCAATGTCCCCACTTAATTATAAAGGCCCGGATGCATGTCAATGGTCTGCAAAGGCTAAAATCCCTGTGTTTCCTCCAGAGGGGGTTTCTTTCCCAAGCACTCTACCCCAGTCTTGCCTGAAAATGCCATCCATTGGACTTCTTTTTTTAACTTCCGGAACATCGTGACATCACTATGGAACACTTCTATCGCTTAGCCCTCTGTGATAGGCTAAGGGGGCGGGACATCTCTGAGCTGTCGACCAATCACAACAGAGCCGTGTGTCCCACCTTTAAAAAGATGTTATTGTTGTATAACTTTCCTGACTTCCCTTTTCTCTTCGACCACTCTCTCCTCACTTCCCATGTTTTGCACCTCAATCTGGCTCTTCTCAATCCTTACCATCATCTTTTCCTCAACAGAAACATTAAAATAACTCTCTCTTTCTCCTCCTTCTTACTACTTCCTCTTCCAATCCCCTTGTCCTCCATTGCGAGTGACTCTCACAGAAATAAAAAAATAAACAGAGAAGAAGAAAGCGGAGGAAGCGAGCGCGGCTTCCTTCCCCCGAGGCGGCGTTCCTCATTATGCGGCCCTTTCCTGACTCAGGCAGATGAAGCAGATACAACACATTGTTTTCTCTTGTCGTGTTTTTTTTTCAGCATCCTCCCTCCCCTGTTCCCGTCTTGTTCTCGCACTAATGTTAACTAAACGCTTTGTAAAACAGGATATCTCGAGAGGGGGGGGGGGAGAAAACAGACAAATCGGAGAGGAAGGAGCGACTGCGGGGCTGCGTTCGACACCGGAATGGGTTACGCAGCGTTTGAAGTGTCAGGCTCGCTTTCCGTCACGCGGTGCTGACGGGTCGCGTGGGAGCGTTACACGCAGAGCCGGGCTGACATTCAGTCACTTGAGGAACATTTCGAAATTACAGGAATCTATTATTCATTTCCAACTCGTCATAATTCCAGTCAACAGAGAGTATAATGAAATGGAGTGGGGGATCAGAGTGTCACAATCCAAATACTGGCAGAGCAGTGATATCCTCACTAGTTATAGAGGCATTTCATTGGGTAGAAATAAAGTTTAATTGGCCTCAAATGAAATGAAAGTGTCCTATTGAGGTTGAGCTGTTGAATGTGTTTGTGTGTTCTGTTTTTAGAGCTACTTCAATACCGTACAAAAACCAGATACACTGGGAGGCTCCTGGTCCAATTGAAGACACGCTCTGTACATTCAGACTGGATTTTGTTTGGTAGAGTTAAAGATGACTGGCTAAAACAAGCAGAAAATCTGTGTTCTTCTTTGAAAATGTCAAAAAACCCTAACCCCTGAGAGGTGTAACTGGAAAAACACATCATTGTTGAATCCACATTACAACTTAAAGAGGCCCTATTATTCTTCTTGGGGTTTTCCCTTTCCTATAGTGTGTTGTATACAGGTCAGTCAGAAGTATGGAAGGTGAGGGGAAAAGGGGGAAGGAAAACCAAAGGGGAGTTTGCAACGAAGGAGGATAGATGGATAGAACCAGGGGTGAAAACTAGAGAGAGAAAAAGAAGAAGAGGAACTAGGAAAGGAAAGGAGATGGCGGGAAAACAGGAAAAGGAAATCATTCAAAATACGAGAGGATTAAAGAAAGTAAAACAATGGAGGACAGGATGGGATCAGAGGAGAGGAGAGGAAAAGGAAGCGAACTGAGGACAAGTGAGAGGCGAAAGAGACTCAGAAGGATAGAAGATGACGGGGGAAAGAGGGGATTGAGAAGGGGAAGAAAAGGGGGAGATTGAAGGGATGAAAACAAGGTAAGAGAAAAAGGGAAGAAGAGGAGTCGGGAAGTAGATGATGGGAAAAGGATTATGGAGGTACAGGAGAGGGGGATGAAGTGACAAGAGTCATATTGGCAGCTGTCACCGTCAGAGCCGTGCTGGATTCACCAGGTGATCCACTGACAACTAATGGATTCATCCTGCAGAGAAACGCCAGCAGCTCCACCCGCTGCCTCTCCCTGACTCTAATGGACCGGTCCATCTCTTCACCTAGCAACGCACCCATCACCTAATTCATTGATTTAATCTTTCATTAATTTATGAATTCATTTATCAGCACACTCACTCTTTCAATCGCTCATTAAAGAACTTATTCAATCGCTCAATCATTTACTCAGTCACTTATTCCATCGCTCGTTTACTTACTCATTTATTCACTCAGTGTCATTGACTAGCACTTTTTCTAGCTACAGAAAAATAAATAAAGGCAGATTTAGAATGAACTATTAGTAACGTTGACAACAGTTTGAGGATGTTTTTGCACAAAATGTGTTTTAAAATATGCAATTATTGTATTTCCTTAATGACAGCGCTTCCATTTATTAATTATCACTTTTAGTTTTACTTAATCAATTAAAAAAAAGAAGAAAACATTTAATGTAGGCAGCATTTTAAATGAATACATTTGACAGAAGTTTGTGGATGTTTGAGCCCACATTTTTAGCTTTAATGTACTTCCTTTATTTCCCAGAAAGTATTAAAAAATAAAACATATTTCTGTTTTAAGTTTAACTTCATTACTTACATTTAAAGAGAGAAGCAAAAATGTTTAAAAAAGAGGTGTTTTTCTTTCATTTTTCTTTCCAAATTAACTTCATTTTTTTCATTTGGCATTAATTCAGAATTGAGATATTTTGGGTGAGATCAGTAAATAATTCAGTCTCACCTTCATGTTGTCCACAACTGAATCAACACCGCAAACCTCAACTGAGCAGCTGGAGTGAAAACATGTAACATCCAATTAATGTGAAACTCATCCCACGCACGCACGCACGCACGCACGCACGCACGCACGCACGCACGCAGGCAGGCACACACACACACACACACACACACACACACACACACACACACACACACACACACACACACACACACACACACACACACACACACACACACATAATATATGAACTTGTTAATAAATGAATAACCAATTACTGTCCAGTACATCCAAAGTAAATTACTGAAACATTACACCCAAGTCACAGTAGACTAAAAACCCTAACAAATTGTGTGTGTGTGTGTGTGTGTGTGTGTGTGTGTGTGTGTGTGTGTGTGTGTGTGTGTGTGTGTTTAATGACTGTATATGTAAAGCACTTATATTTATTTTATGTAAATCACAGAAGACAGTGAAATGTTGCCAAAACTGCAATGTATGCTCAATCAAAACAGCACATGAATGTGTGTGTGTGTGTGTGTGTGTGTGTGTGTGTGTCCTTGTGAAAGTAACTGTGACGACACCAGCAAAGTCTGCACAACACAACATGCTGCAGACTCAGTGTGAGCAATTTAAGCTTCCTTTTTTCATTTGCATACACATGACTTTGTGTATGGTTTTTTGTTGTGTGTGTGCATATGTGTGTGAGTGTGTGTGTACTCTGCGTGTGAGTGATAACCACGGAGGGAGGCTCCTCAAAGCCGGGGATGAAAGTCCACAGGCAGCGTGACCAAAGACGCCGCTCGCCGAGTCGAGCCTGGCCACACCAGATTACTGCTGTTAACACTCGTGCTCTCTGTGTGTGTGTGTGTGTGTGTGTGTGTGTGTGTGTGTGTGTGTGTGTGTGTGTGTGTCACATGTAACTGTGTTGTATCTCAGTCTTGTGTTGTTCTTCTTTTGTTGGTTTGCCTTCTAATGGTAACAATTGTCAGCTTGTAGTTTCTGTCTCTTCTACTATGTTGTCTCGAGGACAGAGACCCCTCAACGCAAGGCTATGATAAAAACGGTATCCAGGTCACATGTTTTCACCTCAACACCGCTAAGCTAAAGGAGGCTAATGTTCGGCGTGATGGCGCTTGGACTCTTGTTAGCAACCGTTGTTTTTAAGACACATAGAAGCTGTGGAAATTCCCCAGTTGGGTGTTTACTGACTTATTTTATGTCTTAAAACTAAACATGAAAACACCTTAAGCTTGTGTTAAGCACAGACCATACGTAGGGCATCTAACCACTAAAAAAACGTTGACTTTGAGACATTGGAAGTGGTAAAATGCTAACTCATTGGCGGGTTTAGCACTCCACGTGCTCCACTCTTATGTATCGTTATTCTGTCCTTTTGTTTACCTGTTGTTCCTGACCAGCTGACTGCAGAGTCTCCTGTTGGCAGACGACGGGTACTGCAGGCTGCTCAGCCTGACAGCCATCTGCTCCGCCAGGGCGGCTCGCTGGGCTTCACACTGACTGGGGATCAGCTCCGCCTGGAAGACACAGAGCAGGGCATATGGGCATCAATCACACGACACACTGTGGATATTCATGATCTGGGAGGGATGGATCTGGCATCCTAGCGACGGTAGAAAGTGATACATCTGATTTCCCCAGAACAAATATGTTTTAGTGGTTTCTAGGACATTTAAGAAAGAAACAAATGGACTTATTTTTTAAGTTTTTATGTATAATAAACACCTTAATCTTATAAGTTAAGTTCCGGAACAAAGTGACATCACTATGTAACAATTGAGCTTCTATTGGCACATAACAGTACAAATAGGAACCTTAAATTAGCATAATTGGGCCCCTTTTGTAATTGGAAAGAATATCAAATTCTAATAATTGTTTATCAAATAGTCATGCGAATCATTTGTTTTAAGCCAGAGAGTTCCTTGAATCAATCCCAATTAAATATTTCTAGGCATTGATTCAGAATTGAGATGTTATGGTTGAGATATATGTCAACAAAAAAAAAATGTCCCCCAAGAGCCACAGCTATGAACATAGAGAGGAACACAGAAGTAAATGTGCTTACAGCTTTAATAGATCTACCCTTCACATGTCATCTATTTAGGTACACCAGATGAGCAGGATCAAAAGGTCTATCTGTGTGTGTGTGTGTGTGTGTGTGTGTGTGTGTGTGTGTGTGTGTGTGTGTGTGTGTGTGTGTGTGTGTGTGTGTGTGTGTGTGTGTGTGTGTCTTGAACCAGGCACCGGTTGTCCCACTTGTCCTGTCGTGTGATTAGCTGTTTATTGCAGATGAATGAGATTCAGATGTGCCATATTTTGACGGACATGCCCTTTAAAGCTCTGCAAGCGGCAAACAAGCCACTAGAAACACACTCTACGCTTATCCTGCACCCTCATCTCGGGCTGAACCACTCACACACACTCACTCATATATCCATATGAACATGTATATGCATATAAATGTATACACACTCACATCTCACTAACACAAATTACCCATAAAACCCCTACACACACACACACACACACACACACACACACACACATACACACACACACACACACACAGATTTAGCGTGAATCGCTTTTCACCGGCACAAATTACCTCTCATACACACACCGGGCGAATGTTCCTATAAAGCCCCACACACACAAATTGACTGTGAATTGCTCCACACACGAAAAAAAAACACATCGAGCCTGAATTTTTCTCACAAATTATCCTTTGCACACACCCACACACACACACACACACACACACACATACACACACACACACACACACTAGAGGTAGTCGCACTGAGTATCCAGACACAATCATATAGAGGCACTCAGCGCGCCGCTCAGATGTAATTGCATACAAACTATATGGAGATGAGGCTTCAATTGAACCAATGAAGGCAGAGTGAGTGTGTACAAAGAACAACACACACACACACACACACACACACACACATACACACACACACACACACACACACAAATATGACCGCCTGCTTGCTTTTTCCCTCATTCAGTAACAATCTGAATAAAGTGTCGTTGCGTCGCGTTCGCCGTCCGATCTACTTAGCGGACTCGCGGAAAGATCTGGAAAGGTCATCCAATCTGTGGAAGGCAGAGCCGCTCAATCAGAGAGCTAATAAACAAACAGGCAATACACAATCAACAGCCTGTGTGCATGTGTTGAGGTGTGTGTGAGTGAGACTGTTTTGTTTGCTGCTATTACACAGAAATGAAACTAACTGGAAGCTCTCAGAGAAAATTCTTCTCACTTTGTCTAAATGTCGCTCCACTTCCATTCATTACGTCTCTCTGCTGGTTGCGTTTGCAGGCTGTTTGCTGGCTGGTTAGTCGGCCAGTGAGTCAGTAAATCTGCCAAGTTGTTCATTCACTGCTTAGATTGCTCTTTTCTTTGCTAATGTGTTCCTTCTTGCAGTTTGTAACTCCGACTCTGGGTCTGGAGTTACACTTAAGAATGTTTTAATTTAAGGGTAACAAAGATCTTTGTTCAAAACGACACATTTATCAAGCAACTTAATCCCACTTCTGCAACATACAAGCGACTTTGATGATGAATCACATGCATGCACAATTGACAGCCAATCAGAATGGTGGATTTATTCCTTAGCTCTTCCTTTGAAGAGGCCCTATTATACTTTTGGGGGTTTCCCTTTCCTCTAGTGTGTTACACGGGTTTGAGTGCATGTAAATGGTCTGCAAAGCCTTAAATCCCAACGTGTAAGCGATCGAACACATTGTACGTGATAGGCTAAGGGGCGGGACAGCTCTTAGTTGTTGACCAATCACAACAGAGCTAACCAATGTGCATGGTCATGACATCAGTGGGTCAGTATAACTCAAAGAGGTAAGTTAGTGACAAGTAAAGAGATATATATTCAGTTCGTATTTTCCCAAGTTTGCAGAGAGCAAGCGAACGCAATCTTCTGGTTGTAATTGGCTCTTTCATACCAAACAGTTGATACACACACACACACACACACACACAGACACACACACACACACACCATATACACACACAGTGAAGCAATTTCTCCTAAACGCAGCACAGAGTGTCTGTTTATAAAATACTCATACTCACACACACACACACACACACACACACACACACACACACACACACACACACACACACACACACACACACACACACACACACACACACACACACACACACACACACACACACACACACAATCAAAGTGATGAGTTGGGCTTCTTCCCAGTCTGAAGGATCTTCAAGGATTTCTGTCAGAAATTATTTCTCTTCAAACTAGACTCATGGCTCCGTCTGTTAGAGTGTGTGTGTGTGTGTGTGTGTGTGTGTGTGTGTGTGTGTGTGTGTGTGTGTGTGTGTGTGTGTGTGTGTGTGTGTGTGTGTGTGTGTAGCCTTTTTGTACTTTAAAGCAAAACGCATACCTGCAACTAGTTTCAAATACACCTTGAGTTCAGCCAATGATCTAACACACTGTTGTTGGGTGTTGAGCGCTGTCCGTGGTGCTGATCCGGAGGTGCAGCGGACCAGGGTGTTATTTATCTTACAAAATTACAAGAAATGTTTTCTCTCTTGTTCTGAAGAGACAGCATAGAGCAAAGTGACATCTGTCAGAGAATATTTGTATAAACCTCGGAGAGAGCGAAAGAGGAGGATCCCTCTCTGTGATATACGTCTTGTGTACAGATTAAAAAGACAACACATTTACTACATAAACAATCAAACCAAAATCAAACCTGCTCTGAGTAGGTCTTAGTCAGTCTCATGCAGCTGCTAAAGACCTTCTGATAGTAAGAGATGTTGCACAGATTGAATTATATAAGTACAGTACTGTAAGTAGTTTATAGTGAAGCTCTGTAAACGAAAACAACTGTTTACACAACCACAGTAAATGTGCTGGAGGTTTGTTGACTGCTTTTTCTACCCTGCTGGACTCATGTAGTCATTTTGCTTCATGCCAAGATCTTAATGAATGGAAAATAAATTAAATTCATGTGCATTTGTGTGTGTGTGTGTGTGTGTGTGTGTGTGTGTGTGTGTGTGTGTGTGTGTGTGTGTGTGTGTGTGTGTGTGTGTGTGTGTGTGTGTGTGTGTGTGTTTGTGTGTGTTATTTGAAATAGAACGGCTGATCTCAGTGTTTCCAGTCGTGTCTTTAACGCTGCTAATAGACACGAGAATCAATAAGAATCTGCCTCATTTGATGAATATGTAGTCCTTCCCTGACACACACACAACACACACACACACACACACACACACACACACACACACACACACACACACACTTACACGCATACAGCAAGCATCTGGTGATTTATGCTTGTGTGTATGTGTTACACTCCGATGTGCTGAATCAAGTCATTTTGAGGCTTTTTGTTTACATGTCAGGGCCAATTTACCCAGCAGTCCTGGAAACCCTCACAAGCATGTCTCCCTCGAGGTGTGTGTGTGTGTGTGTGTGTGTGTGTGTTCTTGGTATGTTTTCATGTTTCAAAAATGTATGTTTGTGTGTTTTGCTGGAAAGCGTACAAGTAGATTTGGTGAAATGAAAATGTACCCAACATGAGTGCATGTGTCCACTATGTGTATGAAAATGTGTGTGTCTAAGTATGTGTGTGTGTGTGTGTGTGTGTGTGTGTGTGTGTGTGTGTGTGTGTCTCCTGGGGTTTTCCCGGGGCTATAACTGCCAATCAAACAGCGGAGTGAGGACTGAGAGCTGAGCAGCAGCGTATACACACACTGCAGGGGTCCAAAACACACCGCCTGCTCTTCAACATGATCCATTCATAACAAATATCAGATAATAAATCGATAAACAAATCAATCATCCGGTCGATCCCGTCACAGAGTTGGGCTGGATTAGCATTTGACCTCTGCTTTACTGACAATTTAAGTCATCTGAGTTCTGCCTGCAGTGTTTCCTCAGCCTTGTCTTTAATCTGGAAGGAATATCTCAATGTGAAAGGGCTCCTGCCGGTTGGCTGAGAGAGCTGATAGTTGCCAGAACTGTTTGAAATACTCGATTTTGTCACCAAGCGAGTGGATAAAGATGTGTTTGCTCCTGGAGTGTTTTACTGTTTTCCAATTGGTCTGTTTGAAGGGGTTTTATTATGATATTTTGGGTTTTCCCTTTCCTGTAGTGTGTTATATAGGTTTGTGTGCATGTAAACGGTCTGCAAAGGCGAAAATCCAAAAAGTCCCAGGACATAATGACTACCTGGCACTCGCTCTTATATTGGCTAGCGCTCCAACACATTGTACGGGATAGGCTAAGGGGCGGACATCTCTAAGCTGTTAACTAATCACAGCAGAGCTGGCCAGCTAACCAATCAGGGCAGACTGGGCTCTGGTTTCAGACAGAGGGTGAATCTAAATCTAAAGTGAGAAATCAAATCTGGAAATCTAAATTAAATTGCACATCTAATCTAAAGGGGATGTTAATAGTGTGTGTGTGTGTGTGTGTGTGTGTGTGTGTGTGTGTGTGTGTGTGTGTGTGTGTGTGTGTGTGTGTGTGTGTGTGTGTGTGTGTGTGTGTGTGTGTGTGTGTGTGTGTGTGTGTGTGTGTGTGTGTGTGTGTTGTAGCACTCAAGACCGGTCTCGAGACCACTTTTAGCTTTACTTTGTTGTGTGATGTAATTCCCGAGAGGCTGCCTTGTGGGCGGCTCTGCGACGGACACACACAGAGGGAGCAGAGCAGACAGCGAAGCAACAGTGCAGCTTCACAGATGACCCCCCCCCCCCATCTGTCTGTCTTGGGCTGGTGTTGGTCTTGGTCTTGGTCTATCTTGGTCTTGGTCTCGATACTCCCCGGTCTTGGTAATGTGTTGGTCTCGGTTAAGGCGGTTTAGACTACATCACTAGTGTGTGTGTGTGTGTGTGTGTGTGTGTGTGTGTGTGTGTGTGTGTGTGTGTGTGTGTGTGTGTGTGTGTGTGTGTGTGTGTGTATATGTATCGCAGGTCAATACTGGAGGTGAGATATTCCAATAACAGGGTGTTTTTGTCTTGATGGAGCGGAGCAGTGGGTAATGATATAGGATCGATAATGTATATAAGATGGCTGCATCCAGCTGCAAGCCAAAACACACACACACACACACACACACACACACACACACACACACACACACACACACACACACACACACACACACACACACACACACACACACACACACACACACACACACACACACACACACACACACACACACACACACACACATTCCTCTGCATGCGTGTCAATACTGTAATACAGCTTTATTTGTGTGAAGCAGATAAATGAATGCTACGATTTTATCTTTGAAGGGAAAATAAACAATAATTGCATGTGATACAAGAAAACACACACACACACACACACACACACACACACACACACACACACACACACACACACACACACACACACACACACACACACACACACACACTTTCTTGCAAACAGACCATAGGAGATTTAAGCAACAGAGACACAAACTAAAAAGGTAAAAATAAAAAAAGTATCTTTAGAAATAGAAAACTGATTCCAACAGAGTAAAATTGTGTGTGTGTGTGTGTGTGTGTGTGTGTGTGTGTGTGTGTGTGTGTGTGTGTGTGTGTGTGTGTGTGTGTGTGTGTGTGTGTTTGTGTGTGTTTGTCTTGTCCTCAGGCTAGTTGTGTTGTCCAGATGTTTGTACTGAGGCTTTCATCAGTAGCTAAACTAAACTAAACACACCTCCAGCTGAACTCCTCTCCTCCTCCTGACCTTATCTAACCTCCTGTTCCTCCTCTCTGGGTGCTTTTGTTTTCAGAAACTGAGATAGTATCTGAAGCGATGGCAAGAAGTTTAGAAAGAATTTAAAAAGTGAGTATCTTCAGGATCAGCTTTCAGGCCTAAAGTGTTTTTTTTTTCTCAACATGTTTAACATTTGTCATTTTGCTATGTGTGTGTGTGTGTGTGTGGTGTGTGTGTGTGTGTGTGTGTGTGTGTGTGTGTGTGTGTGTGTGTGTGTGTGTGTGTGTGTGTGTGTGTGTGTGTGTGTGTGTGTGTGTGACTGAGGGATGCCACCTCGCCCTCCTCTCTCCCTCTTTCTCATCGAGATCAGATTTTTGATGTCAGTTAATTATTTCTTAATTAGTTAGCATGTTAATTAGAACGGTGGCTAATGTTAATTAGCTGTATTAATGGGCGCTGCTGTAACACCTGCCCCCAGCGCCGGCCCACGCCTGCTGCCAGACATCTTCATCTCAAACCTGGAGCAGCTTCCTGATTCTGAGCATCCTGATGTCAGGATCCAAAATGTTATCAAGCCAAAATAGTGACACAAAGACAAGGGAACCAAAAGTGTAAAAATGCTGACTCATTTCCAGGTCTAAAGACTCATCCCTGCACTTCTAAATACTTGTTGTTTTTTTAAACAGATGCTAGCTGTTTATTCATCTTAAACACAACATCCCTGACACACACACACACACACACACACACACACACACACACACACACACACACACACACACACACACACACACACACACACACACACACACACACACACACACACACACACACACACACACACACACACACATCCCTGAGACGTCGCTTTGCAAATAAGCTGATCTCCCAGCATGCTCTAGTGATGCAGACCTAAAACACTATTTCAAAAAAAAGACAACCAGCCCGAAGAAAGAGTGCAGAGAAAATGATGATCACCTGGAAAATCAATAACATCTTTCCAGACCCTGCTCACACACCATCTCACACACTCAAACACACACACACACACACACACACACACACACACACACACACACACACACACACACACACACACACACACACACACACACACACACACACACACACACACACACACACACACACAGACACACACACACAGTTAAAGTGACAGCAGCATGCAGGTGGAAGTGTCTCAGATTTGCTGAAAGACACACAAGGTCAGGCTTATTTTATTCTATCAGACTTTATTTCTATCACTTTTATGTACAACCGAAAAGGGAAAGTAAATTCAGAAAAAGCTCAAATAACTGAGTGTTAGGTAGAGGAGTGACGGATGCAAGGAAGGAAAAGGAGAGGAAGAAATGGAGGAGGAGGAGGAGGGTGAGAAAACATCTGAAGTCTCCCGCGGTGTGTTTAGTCATTTATTTAGTGTTTATCTTCCTCGCTGTCAAATCATCTGAGACTCAAATAAACACTGCAGAGCAGGTGGAACACGTTGGGTGCTTTTACTTTGAAAATCTTATGAGAAAGATACGCATTTAAGGTTCAATAAGTTCACATTTTACTGTGTTTTGCACATCTTATAATTGTTTTAAGCTCTTTTATTGCTCCTTTATTTCCTCTTAATTCCTCTTTGTGGCAGCCGGGTGTGGTTAGAGCGCTGGCTGCTGGGGTGAGGGGAGTGGCTCGGCCGGAGACCAGACAGCTGATCAGAATCAGGTAATCAGTCATTTAATATAAAGCATGTTGGTAACCTGGTTCTGGTCTGTTTTGCAGTAGGCTGGGTCCTGGGAGGTTATCACAGCCGACACACACCGTCCTGGCCTTGCCCGTCCTGGAAGTGCCGGGGAGCTCTCTTTTGTTTGCATTTTCTTATGGAATAAACGCTATCATTTTTGCCCAACCCCGAACCCTTCTGTCTCTTGTATTCCACCTGAGCGATCCTGCTCACACTCTTGTTGTGTTAATGTACGCACCATTATACACTCAAGCATATTTCTTGCATATGGAACCATACTTGGAAATAAACCTGATTCTGATCAAATGCAGGTTTAAGAGTTAGGGAAGATATTTGTTTCATGCAATTATTTCTATGATGAAAAATTCTAAATAATAATGATAGAAAATCAGGAATGACTGATGCCTTGTCAGATAAACAAGCAGTCTCCTTTCTGTTGTGTTTTCTCTCCTCCCTCCTCCCCTCCAGCCCTCCACCACTTCATCAGGTAGAGTGACCTTGTATTTAATTGACTGATAATTACATGTTTTTTTTTCCACTGAGAGGCTTTAATTAGAATGCTAGAAATATTGATTGCCTCTATCATCTCACTCTCTCCTCCACTCCTCCATCGCTTCGTCTGCTTCCAAAGTGTTTCAGATTCACACGGAAACAGAGAGACCAGGCGAAGGGAGAGGAGGAGAAACTAATAAAGAGAGATAGAAGACTTTTAAAAGTTTTTGAAAAAGTTTAACATTGTCTTTTTTTTTTCAATTTTTCAGAATTATAGTTTATATCCTAATTTCACTTTAGTTGTTTTACTTGATTTTACCAGATTTCTTTTGATTGATTAACTTAAATCTGTTTTACCTATTTATTTTTGGTCCAGTTCAAGCAATTTATTTACCTATAACGCTTTTTTGTTTGCCTCTTTTTTAGCTTGCTTCTAAAGTGTTGTCTTGTGAGAAGTTATTTGTTATTTATTTGTAAATAAATAAAAAAGTATTGGTTAGCTGGCCAGCTCTGTTGGGATTGGTCAACAGCATAGAGCCTTAGCGTATCTGTGTTTCACAGTGATGTCATCATGTTCCTGAAGTAAACAAAGGAGTCCAATGAAGGCGGGAAACTTCCTCTGGAGATCCACACAGGGATTTAAGCCTTTGCAGACCATTTACATGCACTAAAACCAATAACACACTGGGAAGGGAAACCCCAACATTGTATGGATGTTGATCATTAGCTATGATTGCTAGCAGCTAACTATGCTTGTGTCCTTACTGTACCTTCTACAAACTGGAGATTGGTAAGAATAGACTGATGATTTAATTAGCAAGCTGCTTCTTAATGACGTCTGTAATTCATAGTAATGTGAACGCGCTGTAAGGGAATGAAGAAGGAAGGAGGCAGGCAGAGTTTAATGAGTGTTCGGCTAACAGGCCCGCTGACTTTATTTCTGCTGGCCGAAGCAGAAAGACGCCGCCGCCGCCGCCCAGTTCTTTTTCTTTTTTTGATGTTTGATTAATTATTTTGGTGCCAATCCATTTCTGCTTCTCCCCATATTTAATTAAAATATCATTTTAAATATAATTAAGTTTTTAATCCTTCTGCAAAGTAAGTCTTGAGTAAAGCAAAGAAGACTCTCCCCTCTCTCTCGCTCTCTCTCTCTCCTCCTCCCTCTCTCTCCTCCTTCCTCTCTCTCTCGCTCTCTCTCTCTCTCTCTCTCTCCTCCTTCCTCTCTCTCTCTTTCTCTCTCTCCTCCTTCCTATCTCTCTCTATTGGAAAATTGGAGGAGGCCTGCGGACTCTAACTCACACACACACAGACACATAAACAGACAGACAGACAGACAGACACACACACACACACACACACACACACACACACACACACACACACACACACACACAGGTACGAAACATTTGCTTTCCCCATAACATAGAAATGTCGTGATTTCTTCAATAGTGTGTGTAAAATCTTCTTGAACTGAGCTGTAGTGTGTGTGTGTGTGTGTGTGTGTGTGTGTGTGTGTGTGTGTGTGCACGCGTTCGTGCGTGCCTGCATGTGTGTGTGTGTGTGTGTGTGTGTGTATAGACACCCAGCATGCGGCCTGGCGGCTGCTGATGGCCGAGCTAATTATGCATGAAATCAAATATGATTTAAAAAACAACTTCACAAGAAACTCTTTCTACGCTACAGTACAAACACAACACACACACACACACTCAGACACACACTCAGCAGGAGAGAGAGGCAGATGATGGTGATGATTGAGTGTGTGTTTTTGTCCATAACGTAAGTGTGTGTGTGTGTGTGTGTGTGTGTGTGTGTGTGTGTGTGTGTGTGTGTGTGTGTGTGTGTGTGTCTTGGCATGAAAGAAAGAGAGACAAGCAGAACAACAAAAGATTCACATTTGCTGATTTTCACTTCAATCCTGAATGGGAATATACTTAAATATTAATAAAATAAATATAAAAAATCATGAATAAAAAGTGGTTAAAAGTCCCAAAATGATACTTTATATCGTATAAATAAACATGTGTTTTAATAACATCTTATATCATAATTCCAGATCAGTTGTTTCCTTAAATTATTTGGTTTTATTAGTTTTTTAATTTTACTTTTATTTTAACTTGCTTTTTAAATGTGCTGTCTTGTCTTGTAAGCTCATTTTATTTCCTAATAAATATTATATAAATACATAAAAGTTGCATATAATGCCACTTTATACTATTTTGCTCGAGAAACATTATATCTTGATATGATAAATTGAAGGAAATGAGATAAAACTCTCCTCTTCTTATATCTTCTTTGTACATAAACGTCTAATTATGAGACATTTTATATAGTTGTTTTTCAAAGCATTTCTTCCTGTTTCAACTGTAAGTGTTGTAGCTGTATCAAAAAGTACACTAAATAAAGAAATAAGTAAGAGAAGCTCACGCCTGGCTGAGTTGACGTCATTAAATATGCAGAGGGCTCCGCTAGAATCAAATTACCTTGAGCCGATTCAAAGAGCCTCATATCCATCACCGTGCGCCGTGTGGTCTCAAAACAAGTAAATTAGATGTGGCGTTTATTTACGTGGCAGGTGGCGGAGGAGAATTACGATTTTTAGGGGGTAAATTAAACGTAATTAAGGTCCATTCCACGTAATTATCAGTTATTAGATGTAATTTGAAGGCGAGCGAGTGAAATGACGAGATGGAGAGAGGAGAGAGGAGTGCATGGTCCTCCAGTTTATTTGTTCTACTTCTCCACCAAATCAACCTCTCCTCCTCCTCCTCCTCCTCATCTTCCTCCTGCCGGGGCTTTCCGCCCTCCTCAAGGACACCATTCCAGTTATTTTTAATATCAAAGATGGAACATAAATCAAAAGTAACGCGCGACACGGAGGCCGCAATCCTCAGCCTCCACCGACTGATACAGAGAGGGAGGCGAGGAGGGAGAAAAGAAACATGGGAGACAAGGAGGCAAACATGAGAGGAAGGAGGGAGAGGAGAGGAGAGGTCGATTTTTCTAGGAGTGGAAAATGCAAGAGGAGTGAGGAAAAGGAAACATGCAATCCAGCTATTCATTATTCTGTGATTATCTCAAAAGAAGTGATATAATTATGTCCATGCAGCAAACAAATTCAACTAGATTTACAAAACAAAAATAGTTTCAGGAACTTATTTCCCCCCAAAAAGGAATGAAACACTCTTCTATGTTTTCTATGAAATGGTGATGATTTTTAACATTATTCTGGCGGGGGTTTAGTGGGTTGTCTTTCTCTTTCTGCACTTTTTTGATCCGTTGTGTTTGAGTATTTTTAAATTGAAAACATAAATAAAAAGTACAAAGAAATCTGGTAAATTATTATAATTCTTTTTTTAGAAACAGACCCAAATGATCTGATTGGTAAATGTATAAATGAGAATATAAAATTCTATAATAATTAAACGACAGTGACATGATGATGTCATGTTAAGCAGGTCATATAGTCAGGAGTTGTGGAAAAGAGGAGCGTAAACAAACAATGAGAAAAGCATAAAATGGGAAAGAAAAAACTGAAAAAGAGAAAGTAGAAAAGCCTACAGCCTCAGTGTTTCTGACAGACATGCTTTACAGCTGTAAGCATCTGCCTCCATTGCCCCCCAGGGTCGTCTTCTCTGCATTATATCGCCACACATCATCTCTGAGGGAATAAATAAATATATAAAAACCAGCACCCAAAATAGCAAGGGAGACGGTTAGCTCGCTCCCCAGCTGGGACCGGATCCTGATCCTTTTACAGCCTCGTTAGTCGAAGATGTTCGACCAATCAGATCGCTCGTCTGGAGTCAGCAGCGGAGCTAACGACACCTGAGAGGACGGCCGACGGGACTGGGACTGTTAAAACATCCTGAAGGTTAGGATGAACTAACTAACTCACTGCTAATCAATACAGAACAGGACTGCACTTAATGCTTATTTTCATTATGGATTTATGAGCGTGTCTAAACTGACAATTATTCTGTGATTAAAGCACTTTATTTTTGATCGATTGCTCAAAATATTTGGTTGTTACGCAGCTGGAAATGATGTGATATAACACACTTTTTTTTAGTTTGCATCCTAATTGATGTTCCACGAATCCAATTGTAGCAGAAACAGTATCACAATATCATTTATAGGTATAGAAAATGTAAATCAAAATGAGCGTTTCTGTGGGAAAAACCAAATTCTAGTTCCAGACATTTGCAAGCTTTTATCTAACCGTGAGGTCAGTAAAAGTTACAAAAGAGCCAAGAGTTATTTTTCTTCCCATCAAAGCTTTCAGTGTCTCTTGCTGCCGGTGGACATTCCCTGCGATATATAAAATGGGATTTATTTCCTTGTTTAGTTTGTGGAATATTTTCCACCCCTTGGTCTTTTGCTAAAGGGTATTTCAGCTGGACAGAGAAGCACCCACAACCCCTCTCTCTCTCACATTCACACATTCCCCCCTAACAGAGAGAAAACCTGTCTGAATATTTTAAACTTTCCGGCAGATCAACGGCGGATTAAAAATTACAAATGCCGCCGGTGGTTAATTACAATTTCATGACCTCCTCCAGTAAAAGACGAGTCCAGTCGACGGACAGGATCGAGGTGAGGGAAGAGAGGAAGAGGGGGGGGTCGAGAAGGACACAAAATGGCCGATGAGAAATGGCCGTGGGCGCCTGGCGGTGTAACTGTATATGGAGTGAAAGCAGAGGGTGTTTATTTAGTATTTATTCTGCACTTCATCATCTCCCCTCCACTAATCCACTGGCTGCTGTACGCACCACTGACCACGCCGTATCGCTAACCTCTGCCTGGATCACAGAGAACCCAGAGTGTGTGTGTGTGAGTGTGAGTGTGTGTGTGTGTGTGTGTGTGTGTGTGTGTGTGTGTGTGTGTGTGTGTGTGTGTGTGTGTGTGCGTGTGTGTGTGTGTGTGAGAGGGAGAGAGAGAGAGGATGATGTCTATCCCTCCATCTGAAACCTTGTTAAATATTCATTGACAATTATTCCGCTTTGACCGAGGAGTTAGATGATGCTACTGCAGAGAGGAGCTGAAAGAGAAAGTGTGTGTGTGTGTGTGTGTGTGTGTGTGTGTGTGTGTGTGTGTGTGTGTGTGTGTGTGTGTGTGTGTGTGTGTGCGTGCAAGCGTGCGTGCGTGCGTAAGGGAGGGAATAGAGCGGGAGATGAAGGCGAAGAATAATAGAAGATTGTCTTAGAAATATTATGATGAATCACTTGTGTGTAAAATCATTAAATGACCTGCAGACAAACCAAAAAACTGACAGAAAGACAACACCCACTCTGTTTCAGCCCCTCTCTCTCTCTCTCTCTCTCTCTCTTTCTCTCTCTCTCTCACACACACCCACACACACTAGGTCTGAGCATGATTAGGTGAGCGTATTAAATATTAAATATCAAAAAGTGCCCTTGGTGGACTCTCCTGTCGTCTGACAGACTGACTCTCAGTGAGAGAGACAATAATCCCTCTCTGCAGGATGTGTTCCACCTGTTCTTCACAATCAGTGGCACAATTAAACACCATTGTTGATGCTTTATGTACAACGAAGCGAACTCTTAATTGATATCTTCAGTATCTTTCAAATGAGGAGATTTTTACATCGTATAGCAGCTCTTTCTGCCATTTGAAATTAAAAGAGTGGAAATAAATCATTCTAAAATATAAAGATCAGCAAGTAAAACCAGCATTGGAGAGTAAAAAAAACCATCCCAAAGTTCGGGAACACGATGACATCACTTTGGAGCACTCGCACGTCTTTGGGCTAAAGGGGTGGGACATCTCTAAGCAGGTCGACCAATCACAACAGAGTCGGCCCAGCAAACCAATCAGAGCAGACTGGGCTCTGGTTTCAGACAGAGGGTGAAAAGAGGTGCTGCAGCACAGGCAGTATGAGAAACATAAAGAGCTTTCTGAACACTAAAGCATGGAGACATGTCAGTAAACACAAAGACCTGAAAATGATATTAGAATGTCTTCTTTAAATGTGAAATGTTTTTACTTTACTCAGAAATGAAGATACTCACGTCATGTTCTCTAAGAGTTCACATCCCAGTATTGTCCTCAATTATGAACCAGACTTTAATAGATTCAAGGCTTCATCTGCATTTCTGAATTCCCCCCCTCCGTCTCTCTATCTTTCTGTGTCTTTCTCTCTCTCTCTTTCTCTCTCCCTCCCTCCTTCTCTTCCCCTGTCTCCTCCCCCCTCTCTCTCTCTCTCTCATTGTAATCAGCAGCCCTTACAGCCAATCTGCTGGCCATAAAACTGTCTGCAGCCCGATGATGTACGGCTCGCAGAATTACCTTATCTGCCTCTGATTTACTGTGCCTCACAGGTAGAGAGACAAAAACAGCCTCCACACCTCCATCACATCCATCCATCCATCCCTCCATCCCCTCACACTCCCCCCTTTCCTCTCCTCAACCTTGCTTTTATCACTCTTCTATCAAATCCCGCTTTCTCCTCTCCTCTTCCCCACTTATGTCTTGTTTTATCTTTTCCTCTGTGCCTCCTTTATTCCATATCTTCAGTCCTCTTTTCTTCGGTTTCCCTGTTTCACTTTGTTCCATCCATCTTCCTCTTGTTGTCTTTATCCTTAAAGACTTCCCTCCATCTTGTCATTTCTCTAATCTGTGTTATCCTTCATCCTTGTTATACCTCCACCAGGTATTATCCCTCTCTCTTCCTCTGTTTCCACTGTTAAATTTCACCTTCATCTTCCCTGCCTCCATCTTTTTGCCTTTTCCTCTTCGACCTTTCTGTTATTTTCCCAAGTCTTTTCCTGATTCCTCTCCTCTTTCTCACACCCTTCATCCACCCTGCCATCTTTTACTCATTATTCACTTCTTAAGTTGCCCAAATTCCACCTTTTCTCCTACTCAATCGTTTGTTTTGTGAGGTTTTTCTTCGTCTTCCTTAGCAAACTTTCACCTTTTTTTTCCCTTTCCTCTCTCCTTTCCTAGTCTATCCTCTTCTGATCCTACATGTCTCTCTCATCTAAATCCTATTTCACCTTTCTCTATCCATCTGTCCTCTCTATCCCTTCCTTCAATTCAGGCAGAAAACTCCAGAAAAGAGGAAAACAGCTATTAAACATTTGTACAGCACCTGAAATGTACACTTATAAAATCACCAAGAAGCAAAAAAGTCACAAAAGGGGCATGAAAACATTCGGAAATATGACGTTTCATCCCCAAATTTGTGTGGCAAAGTTTTGTCCTTTTGTCAACATTATATCATGAAAATATAAATCAGTTGTAGTCATATCACATTTATTTAAATACTGTTCGTTTTATTCTAAATAAGTCAATAGAAACGAGAGATCGTTCGTTCGTTCGTTCGTTCGTTCGTTCGTTCCTTCCTTCCTTCCTTCCTTCCTTCCTTCCTTCCTTCCTTCCTTCCTTCCTTCCTTCCTTCCTTCCTTCCTTCCTTCCTTCCTTCCTTCAGTTTAACACTCTTCTCAGTAAAAGGAAACTAAATATGTAAAGTATGCACAACTCTTCATCAACAAAACTAAGGGAGTAAAGACACTACAGGGAAAACATTCAAACAGACACTAAAGCAGCAAAAGACGGTCTAACACACACACACACACACACACACACACACACACACACACACACACACACACACACACACACACACACACACACACAAGCATCAGATGCTCTGGTAGTAATTAGAGCCTACAGTGATCCTTTCTTTATCTTTTTTATTTAAGAACAAGATGGAGAACCTTTGATCAGAAACTGAGAGAGTGCGAGTGTGTGTGTGTGTGTGTGTGTGTGTGTGTGTGTGTGTGTGAGTGTGTGTGTGTGTGTGTGTGTGTGTGTGTGTGTGTGTGTGTGTGTGTGTGTGTGTGTGTGTGTGTGTGTGTGTGTGTGTGTGTGTGTGTGTGTGTGTCTTGATGTGTGAATACAAATGAGTGAAATGATATCAAAATGTGGTTTTGATTGTGTGGCTTTGAGAGCAGAGAGGGGGAGGGGGGATGTAATTAAGTCTCCAGAAGGACTGTGTGTGTGTGTGTGTGTGTGTGTGTGTGTGTGTGTGTGTGTGTGTGTGTGTGTGTGTGTGTGTGTGTGTGTGTGTGTGTGTGTGTGTGTGTGTGTTATCATGTGTTTATTCTTTGTTTCCCTGCGTATATTTTTTCATTTGTATTCATGTGCCGGGCCATATGTCCATGAAGTGTGTGTGTGTGTGTGTGTGTGTGTGTGTGTGTGTGTGTGTGTGTGTGTGTGTGTGTGTGTGTGTGTGTGTGTGTATGTGTGTGTGTGTGTGTGTGTGTGTGTGTGTGTGTGTGTGTGTGTGTGTGTGTGTGTGTGTGTGTGTGTGCGTGTGTGTGTGTGTGTGTGTGTGTGTCCGTTGTTTTTTTTCAGCCCAGCATTCCTTCAGCAGCCTTCTTCTTTAATGGAAAATAAATAGTGTCCACTGTTTCAGAACATCATTTCAATCAGCTTGAAAAAACAGACTGAAAAAAATCTAATCTGCTCCTGAGAGATGGCATCATCTTCTCGTGCTTTTATTTTGAAATCATCTCTTCTTGGTCATGATTAGCATCATTTGGCTCCTCTTGTGACTTCATTGGATTAATTCCTGGATGAAAACGGGTACATTGTTTTAATTAATGTCCTTCCTTATTTCCTCCACTTCTACCTTCCTTCCTTCTAATACTCATGCTTTTATTTTGAAATCCTCTGTCCTCTGTCTCTTCTTGATCCTGATTAACATCGTCTGTGCCATTTCGTGACTTCATTTGATTCCTTTCTTGATAAAAACATAATAATATATGTGTTTCTGTGATGACCTTGAACTAAACTGTATATCGGGTGTTTGTAATGTCCCTGATGTGAGAAATAAGAGCTTGTTTTCTGCTGAACGTCGCCTCATTTCCTAACATTTTGCAGCGTCAGTGATGAAGCTAGACTAGAATGTGGATGCACAGCAACACCTCTCCATGCAACCACTCAAAGAAAGCTGGAGGAGAAACATCCAAACTTCTCAGTAAAAGTGTGGGATTTGACAAACTGAAATCGTCTCTCGAGGCGTCTGCGAGTTAGCAGACCGCTCTGCCGCTGCCGCCCACTTTCACTCAACTTTCATCAAACTAAACTCCTTCCTGTTAATAATCCCCACCACCGTATCCATGTTTAACAAGGTAATATGACACAAACCATCTGTGGCTCCAGAAAAAAGAAAGAAAAACAGCCACTTTACATATTCACTTTTACCATCCGCGTAATTAAATATTTGAGGAATATCAGGAATGTAAAATTAAAAGACAGAAAGCTCCGCCGCCGCCGCCACCACTATCAATTTATTCCCTCTCTCCGAGTGCATTACAAACGTCAGATTGCCTTTGGCAAAGACACAGAAAGAGCTCGCTGTGTGTGTGTTTTTTTTAAACTCACTTTATAAATTACATTTTGGAGTGCTTTGGCATGCTAATACCTGCTGCCACGGAGAGCAGACAGCGTTAATTATTTCTTATTGGGATCGGCAGCCGCTATTTGCATATTTCATTTAGCTGTTATAGATGTTGCAGGTGGGAGGGAGGGGAGCACAGACACTTTTCACTTTGTGTCTCGACAACTTTTCAATGAGAAAGATGGATTCACTGACCGCGTGTTCAGAGGAGCGTTCATTTAGGTTGATTTCAACGAGCCGCGGCGGATTATCGGTGATCATTAACGACATAAGCTTTCAGTATCAGGGCGGCTGTGGTGCACAGAAGGTCAGGACACTGTTTTAAGAACCAAGATGAGCGCCACTGTTGGGATAAAACGTCAATTATAACGTCATTAACGCTCAATTGGCTCCAGTGTGAGGACAACAGCAGACAGGCTAACTTTTTAAGAGCTTAATGGGGAAACTGATTTGTCTTTTTATACAAAAACAGGTTCAACTAAGTTCATTATTTAAAAACAAAACACGCCCACCTGAAGAGGAATCAAAAGCTGGAAGAGACACAGCATCAGGGGAATAAAATACTTTAAAAATCGTCATGTTTGGACCGTGAAGTTGACAAACAATCAAACAGGAAGATGACAGACTTCTATTTAATACAAGTCCTCCACCAACAATTTAACACTTAGTAAAATATCTTAAAGTGTTGCACAAGACTTACATCTTGGGAATCAAGTCAAAAACTTTATAGATTTTTTAAATTAACTTTATTTTATGAGAGCTATTTCTTTCTGTTATGTTACCCCACATTTCAAAATGGAATATCTGAAACATGTAACATAGTAATTGCATTAAAGAAATGATGGAAGGATTTGAATGAATATTCCTGGGTTCACACGTCTCAATCCAGTTTATTAAATGCACAACTTTAGGTCCTTTTACATTTAATGGTAAAGTATAAATGTATTTTTATAGTATCAAAAGAGCATTATAGACATTGCATAAAACCACTTAATGTTGGCTGAGAATTGAACTTTAAAAGTCAATTTCCCTTAAAAAACCTTGGTCAGTATGTCAGACTAAGTTAAAGTTTTATAAACTGATGCAAAACCTCAAGATTTGTTGATATGATGCAATGAAGTTGCCGTAAAAACAGCAGCTCTTCTCTCAATGATGCAGCTTCAATGTGACTTTTGCCTGTTTATAACGTCATTTATGAAAACTAGACTTAAACATTTCTAAAAATGTACATGTATGCCTGATCCTGCAGACTTCCACCTTCTCCTTCATTTTAAAGCAGTAACTCACGGTCTCAGTGTGTAACATAAACCCCCGCAGCTCCAAACACTTTTATCACTTTCAAATGACCTGGAAACGCAGCTTAGCAGATCCTAAACCAGGGATTAGCACCAACAGTGAGATTTTGTTAGCACAAATTATCTTGATAGAGTGTCACTGCGTGGTTAAACTAACCCCCCCCCCCAAAAAAAAAACTTCCCTCTGAGTTTAATCTTAATTTATGTAAAGTGTGGTGGAGCTCCGGGAAGCGGGACGAGCCGCCTGATTGGCTCTATCAGGTATCAGGCAGGAGTCCAACACTCGGTAATTTGATTTAAAAAGCTGGTAATAACCTGAGGTCAATATTTAAATCACTCAGAGGGGGAGAAGAGCGGCTCTGCGTGTTTGGGATGCTTCAATCTGCTGAGAGTCAACCGGCCTCGGATCTCTATCACACACCTCGACATACTCCACTTTTTCTCTGTGCTTTTCCCCATATCATTCCTCCCATTTTCCTCTTCTTTCACCAACAAATATTGCTCAAAGTTTCCTTTCTGATCTGTTTTATTTAATTGATCATGTCGTACTTATGTTAGAGATTGAGGTTTGACGTTACGGGACGCTAAAGTTATTTTTTATGGCAAATTTATTTGTATGTTTAAGGGCCAACTTTGTATCTTCGAACTCACTTAAGATACCTACACGTTTTGTCGCAGGATAAATTCTACACTATAATTTCTTTAACCATAAATGCAATCTCCAGAAATAAAAAGCTAACGTTAGGTTATAAAGGAACTACATCACGGTCACATGACCTCACGTCACCACCGCTAAGCTAAAGGAGGCTAATGTTGGGCTATAAAGGAACTACATCACGGTCACATGACCTCACGTCACCACCGCTAAGCTAAAGGAGGCTAATGTTGGACTATAAAGGAACTACAGCATGGTGGTCACATGACCTCACGTCACCACCGCTAAGCTAAAGGCGGCTAATGTTGGGCTATAAAGGAACTACAGCACGGTCACATGACTTCACGACACCACCGCTAAGCTAAAGGAGGCTAATGTTGGGCTATAAAGGAACTACAGCACGGCCACATGACTTCACATCACCACCGCTAAGCTAAAGGCGGCTAATGTTGGGCCATAAAGGAACTGCCAGCACGGTCACATGACTTCACATCACCACCGCTAAGCTAAAGGCGGCTAATGTTGGGCCATAAAGAACTCCAGCACGGTCACATTACTTCACGTCACCACCCTGGTCTTTCCTTCCTTTCCATCTTGCTGGGAATTAAAATTTAGCCCAAAAATAAGCTCCTATGAATTCCTGTCAGTATGTCTAAGGGATGAGGCTGATGTTGTTCTCTGTTGTTCTTTTTGTCAATGTATTTCCCTCCAGTCTCTCCCTCTTTCTTTTACCTTGATTCCTCCTCTCTTCATCTATCTCCTACCTGCTCCCTCCCTCTCTAGCCCCTCCCCCCTCCACTCTCCCTGTCTGTGTGGTCTGTGGGTTGAAATAGAGTCCCGAGGCCAACAAGCTGTCTCCACCAGCTACACTGATAAGACACACACTCTCACGCACACACACATACATATACACACACACTGCAAGAGTCACCATACAAGTGCCAACAGTCACAATCAGAAAAGTACAAGTGAGACACACACACACACACACACACACACACAGTTATTTAACTCACTTTAGTTCAGACCGTGTGAAGTGCCACCCAGGAGGTCACTTATCACTTTACCTGAAAAATGTCCCTCTCTGACACACACACACGCACACACACACATCCACACTCTATATATTAGCAGAAAAACACCACACGTGTTCTTTGCGTGTCAGAAATGTTGATGTATGCATGTTAAAGTGTGTACCTGTGTGTGTCATGTGTCGTGTGTGTGTGTGTGTGTGTGTGTGTGTGTGTGTGTGTGTGTGTGTGTGTGTGTGTGTGTGTGTGTGTGTGTGTGTGTGTGTGTGTGTGTGTGTGTGTGTGTGTGTGTGTGAGCGAGCTCAGGGCTGTTTGGTTCAGCTCTCTAACAGGATTTGTGTCCCCCGTGTCCAAAGGAACATGGTCTAATCTCGACCCATCACCTCTCTCCCACCTCAGCCTGCATGACACGCCTCACCCCTCCTCCCCGGGGGAAATTGGTATGTTCCAGACTTCCAGAGACTTGGAAAAAAGAACATTTAATATATAAAATATACAGCGAGGGGCCCCGGCCGTGGCGCAACTGGCTGGGGCACCTGCACCGTACGCCGGCCACCCGGGTTCGATTCCCGACCCGTGGTCCTTTCCGTATCCCACCCCGACTCTCTCTCCCACTTTCCTGTCACTCTCCACTGTCCTATCCGATTAAAGGCAAAAAGCCCCCAAAAAATATCTTTAAACGTATATATAAAATATACAGCGAGGTTAGCTTAATATACGGTGTGTGTTATCATAGGTGGAAGGGTGTTCTTCTAAATAAACATGACATTTTATTTAAAACATGAGACGTGATTTTCTTCACGGTAAGATTCAAAAGATTTGGATATCTCTATCAGCTTTAAGAAAAGTTATGGTACTATATTATTATATACATGAAGGCATTTTTGTTGTGTTGTTTCTCTGGCATTATTATTTTATTACATTTTAATTTTAGTAAAGTACAATTTTTTCTAAGTGTTGAGGATGATTTCTTAACTCCTTAAATATCCTAACTGAAATGTAATACGTAAACAAATAACTTCTAGCCTTCAAATGGTACTGAAGTCTAAACCAATCCCACAATCCCTTATTAAATATACGTTAAAGTAATAAAGGTACTTTAATTACTAAGACTTTTACTATTTATTTAACTGTTTTGTGTGATATTTGAACACAAATGTCTTTCAAAGTCAAAGTACCAGGAATATAGCCGTGGTGGGATGATACTGAATACTTTATATGTTGTTTGGTTTCACAAAGATATATTTTCAACTTCAATTCCACTACAATAAAAATAAATAAAGGAGAAATACGACCTCTGTGTGTGGTAGTGTGAGGTTTAAAAAAAATAACGGCAAACACCTGTAACACCACGGACAGATCCAGGAGCTGAACACATCCGTTCACCTTTCAGTGTGTGTGTGTGTGTGTGTGTGTGTGTGTGTGTGAGTGTGTGTTTCCAGACTCAGTCCAATCCCCTGTAATGTGACAGACAAATCCCACTAAGCTGTTAAATATTACACTGCTTTCACACTCGTATTAAACACCTTTCTACCTCTCGCGTTTCCTCTCTTTCTGTGTTCACTCACCCTAGCAAAACACACATGCACATGCACATGCACATACACACACACACACACACACACACACTCTCAACCTTTACCTTCATCTTCAATATGCAACAGAAAGGCACTACAGATGTCACTTGAAAATCTTCACACATGCACAGCAAATCTTTTATAATGCAGCGACACACTGGAGGAGTCACATAACACAATATCCTCATGCCACACACACACACACACGTAAAGCCTCTCAGTGTGTGTGTGTGTGTGTGTTTGTGTGTGTGTGTCTGCGTGACTTAATCCCCGGTGCTGGCCGTCTTGTCGGAGCGTTATATTTGCTGGTATCAGTGTATCTTCTCCTCGCCACCTAATCCCACCACCCCAGCTCTGATATTTCCTGACATTTACATGAATCACCCCTCTGCAGACGGACGGACGACGGACGAGAGGGAGAGGAAGGGATAAGAAGAGGGGGGTAAAGGGGAGGATATATAGGGAGGATGCAGGGAAAGACTGATATATGGTGGAAAACTAAGTATACTGTAAAGGTTTACGGCTGCTGGAGAGATGGGGTGGATATCCTGATTGAAGCAAAGAGGGACAGGATTTTGTGGCAAGATATTTTATATTCTCGACTGTTCAGTTTTCCCTGTAATCTCTTGTATTAAAAGCTGTTGCCCTCATGTTTTTAGGTGGGTTTCCCCTTTCATGTAGAGTGTTATATAGGTTTGTGTGCATGTAAATGGTCTGCAAAGGCTTGAATCTCAAAGTTCGGGACATGATGAAATCACTATGTAACACGCGCTTTTCTGCTGGCTAGCGCTCCAACACATTGTACGTGGCTAAGGGGCGGGACGTCACTAATCGGTTGGCTGATCACAATAGAGCCGGCCAGCTAACCGATCGGAGCTGGACTGGGCTCTGGTTTCAGACAGAGGGTGAAAAGAGGTGCTGCTGCACAAGCAGTATGAGAAAAATAAAGAGCTTTTTGAACATTAAAGCATGGAGACATGTCCCAGGAGAGAAGGGGAAGTTGAAGGGGAGCAAGAGAAGGACAGAAGGAAAGAGGAAGGATAAAATGTCGGACACCTTGTCAGCAACATATGTTAACACTACTAACATCAAGTTATTATGAGCACCAAGAGACACACACACACACACACACACACACACACACACACACACACACACACACACACACACACACACACACACACACACACACACACACACACACACACACACACACACACACACACACACACACACACACACACACACACACACACACACACACACACACACACAATTACTCACTGGAGGCCCATCAAGTGTGAGCTTAAATTAATGACCTCACACCTGTTGTGTCTATTAATACATTGCAACATCAGCATGTATTATAGAGCAGCAGGTGAAAGATGTTGGGTAAAGATTGAATTGATCCCAAAATGAGCAAAAACCTTCATAATAATTCATTAAATAATGTTCATTTGTGACTGCCCACGGCTTCTCTTTGTATTTCTATTATATTTTGCGCACACTTTATTCATTTCTTTTGCAAAAGAGCTATACTGTATATTGACGGCCGCTGCTATAGAACAAAGATGGCCGCCACGCCCCAGAAAGCACAGCTGTTCCCATTCCATCACCAGCTTTTAACCTGATGATCCTTAGAGTATGACACAGTATAAAAATGAAATATAATACATATAAATATTGTAAAAACAATATTTTGTAAACTTGTAAATATTTAACTGTTTATTTTAATAGAAAATATTCCCTAAAAACATTAAAAACATGTATTTTTTTAACGATTTGAATTTGATTTAATGCATTTCTGTATCCAAACTGTTTAATAATCATTGATGTCTTTATATTTCGACAGGTGCTAAGTTAAGCTAAGTATCTTTGCTATCATTATTATGCAGTTATGCTTTTGTATTTAGATAAATGTGTCCAAACATGTTATATATTCTGCAGTCACATTCACTTAATTGCATGCTAACCATCTTACAGCCGGGTGTGAAATATGTCATTTGCTGCTGCTCTTAATTGCTATAAAAATGAAGATTAAGAGGATGAATTATTGATACAAGTTGGTATTTAATCTTTCGTAATGAATAGTGGATCCGCTGGTTATAAATATTGTACGAGGCTTCATAATTTGATAAATTTATTCCAATTTGCCCTTTATTTTGCCCTTTAGTCAAGGTTACATTCATTTAAACACACACACACACACTCAGGTGTAGATGCTAAAAGATTACGCAAAAATCTACACACACACACACACACACACAGCCTGTTTACATACCCTCTGCCCTTGGTCATTCTTGTATCATCTTTTTTACTGGGGTCCATAAACACACACACACACTCCTCAGGATGCCCTTGGTTGACCTTGCAGTCTGCCCCCCCACCCCCACCCACCCCCCATGTCTGTGACAGTAATTAGCCCATGCATCTGATTGTCATTAAAGAGCACCGGCAGATAATGAACACACAGTACAGCCACATTCAGGGATTCTTACGGCTCATATTATTGCTTATTTCCTCCATCAAGCTGCTTAATGGCTCTGCATGGAGCCTCGCGGAGACATAGATTAAGTTTCCTCGTGGTGGAAAAGCTGAATTATTACCAGATTGTCACAGGTACGACACCAAAGCCACCGAGCAGGACGCCGAGTCCCTGCAGGCTCGCTCCATCTCAATTCTCGAACAACAGCTGCATTTTCATTCATAAATTAATGGAGAAATGTACATCTTGTTCTAGCTTTATGACGGGATGCATTAGGGAGCAGTGATTGGCTTGTAAATATGCAACAAAACAAAGGTGTAAATTGATAAACATTTGTAAATAATTGGTCTTTATCTGCACACCGTCTGTACTTTCAATAATGAACAACAGCTGCAGTTTAATGCTAAATGATGTTCTTTTAAAGCTCTTTATTTTTCTCATACTGCCTGTGCTGCAGTACCTCTTTTCACCCTCTGTCTGAAACCAGAGCCCAGTCTGCTCTGATTGGTCAGCTGGCCGGCTCTGTTGTGATGAGCCGAGAAGTCCCGCCCCCTTAGCCTATCACGTACAATGTGTTGGAGCGCTAGCCAATAGCATGTGTGAGTTTTACGGAGTGATGTCACTGTGATCCGGAACATTGGGATTTTAGCCTTTGCAGACCGTTCACATGCACTAAAACCTACAGAACGCACAACAGGGCATCTTTAAGTTTGTGCTTTTGTTTCTTTAATATTACATTTCCTTCTGTAGCGCCGCCTTTACTCCTCCTCTCCCATTGGTTACACTTTCCTTCTTTGTTTCTCTTCCACATCCTCTTCCTCCTCTTCCTCCCCTTCCTCCTCTTCCTCCCTTCCTCCTCATCCTCCTCCTCCTCTAGCACACCTGACTCCGGTTGTTTTCAGATTGTTTAGTTGCAATTAGATCTGCAGCAGCCTGATCACTGTGATCAGTCAACAGTGACAGCCATTAGCCAGTTACCACCTCTGTGTGTGTGTGTGTGTGTGTGTGTGTGTGTGTGTATGTGTGTGTGTGTGTGTGTGTGTGTGTGTGTGTGTGTGTGTGTGTGTGTGTGTGTGTGTGTCCATTAGCTGCTTGGCCGCAGCACATTAACAGTCCATTCATTATCTGTGTGAATCTCCCTCTGCACTTAAAGCTTTGATCCGTAAAAACCTTCCAAACAACAAACTGAGGTGTGAACCTGCTGAATTATTTCTACTGGCTGCACATACTTCAGTGATATTTTAAATTATTCACATCGTGTCGGTTCTGGGCAGGTAAAAAAATATAAACCTTAACTAATGGTGAAGTACAAAACCTGCTAAAGAAGATCCTTGTTCTGTGGGTGCTCACAGCCAAAATGGCTCCCAGTGTTTACCTGTCTTCAGTCAAAGTGCAAAACAAGTGCAGTTTAACGTTATTAAAGCTTGATCAAGACTCAAATCCAGTCTCAATCCAGTTTTGTCATTTGAGAGATCAACTCAAGTGTCATTTTATTTAAAAAGAGGCTTTACTTTAGACAAATAAATAAAAGAGAAGGGTTGGAAACGATCTGTTGACTGAAATAAAAGGTGGATAAAAAAGAGGAGAAGAAGCAAGGGATGAATACAAGAGTATCCAATACAAAAGGACACACACACACACACACACACACACACACACAGCAGCAGCAGTGACAAGAAGTGGAATAGACAGGGATGTTGCAATGAGAAAAAAGAGAAGTACATCTAATTAACCAAGTCTAGCCAATTAACTGGCAGCCAATGAGAACTGATAAACCAATCAGAGCGTTAATTTGCAGTAAATACAAATGTAACAAAGAAATGTACAAAGTAGCCTTGGTAAGTGTGTGTGATTGATGTGACTGTGTGTGCATGTGTGTGTGAGAGAGGGAGGGATAACAGGGATCAACAAGAGAGGAAATGGAAGGATATAAACCAAAGTCCAAAACAAGCAAAGGACAGATGGATAGAATAACAGTGGGATTCAAGGCTGAACAGAAAATAAAAACCACCGTTAGCTTCTTACCTTGAAGCCGTCTGATGGGCACGAAGCCTGCCGATTGGCCGATGGGTCGCCCGAGGGCTCTTGTGATTGGCTGGTGTAGAGGAGGCGGGTCTGGATGCAGCGCAGGGCGCGGAGCATCCAGCCATGTTGGCGCCGGATCTGCCGCAGGAGCTGATCCCATTGGCTGGAGACCATATGGAGGATTTCCTTCAGACCTGCAGGGCGAGAGGCGTAATAAAACCAGAGAAGAAGAAAATGAGAGGAACGTTTGCATCAATACAGTCTTCAAATGTATTTCAAACTAGCTCGTCTGACGAAACCAAAAGGAGAAATGATTACAGACAAGTGTGTCACCTTGTTTTTGCTTTATGCTTCACAATAATATCCATAAATCATGCAAACAACCCGATTATAAGAATTAAATGTTTTGGTTTTTTGCAGATTTAAAAGGTCAATTATGATAAAGGATTAAAGGGCTTTTTTGTCATATTATTGCACAATATCTGCAGTGTCGTTTTTTAAAAGTGTTTAGTCTCACGCTCCTGCAACAATGCAACATAAGCTATATTTAACATGAAAGTAAAAGATGTAAAATTGCGCAATAGCCCAAAAAAGAACAAATCTAGTTATTTGGAGGATAAGAATGACTTATTGAAAGGAATAAGATAACACAGGATGTAAAATGAAATACTGTAAAGTGGAAGAAATACTTAATAATGTAGGAACATCTTAATATGTGGATTGGAGGACTATAAACAGATTAATACAAATAAAGATGTGAGCTGTGCTTCAACAGAATGCAGATTCATGTCTCTTATTGATCTGTGACATCTTATCTGTAAAGGTGATCGTTTATTTCAGATTAGTGGTTTTGGATTTGTAGAAGGATCCATCTGTGTGTTGTTCAGTCCTCAATAAGAGCAAAGTATGAAGTTGTTTATCTGACAGGGTCCTGTGGTGGCTGCTGGAACTTTAACTCTAACTATCATGTTGTTTTTAAGCCAAATCCCAATCTTTCTATGTCATAACTCACTCATTTTTAACCCAATCAACGACATATCTCCATTCCCCCTACCCACTTCCTCACTCCCTATGTCTCTCTTGGTTTCAAAGATTTTGTAAAATATAAAATTAAATAGATGTTTCTTTACCTGCCAGCCGGTTTTCTAGCCTCTGGTTTTTATCTTTTATATCTCTGCCTCTCTCTTTCGGCTACATGCATATGAGTTCTCCTCTCTGAAGGTCACTCTGTTAATCCAAATATTAATAATAAATGGAACAGAGTTGGGGCTCTGTTATGGCCGTGTGTGTGTGTGTGTGTGTGTGTGTGTGTGTGTGTGTGTGTGTGTGTGTGTGTGTGTGTGTGTGTGTGTGTGTGAGAATTTACCTGATTGGTGAGAGGGGATGACGGTGAGCAGAGCTCTGCCTTCCTCCATTATGCTGTCCTTCAGAGCGCTGCGACTCTCCACGTTCAGCTTGAAACTCTGAAACACACAAACATCCTCATCAGTATCCAGATATGTTATATTAAAGAGGCCCTGTTATGCTTTTAGGTTTGTGTGCATGTAAATGGTCTGTAAAGGTTAAAATCCCCAAGTTCCTCTCGCTTCCATTGGACTCCTTTGTTTACTTCCGGAAAATGAGGAAATCACTACATAACAATGTTGCTTTCTATTGGCTAGCACTCCAACACATTGTACGTGATAGGCTAAAGGGGCGGGACACATCTATGCTGTTGACCGATCAAACAACGCCGGCTATCTAACCAATCAGAGCAGACAGGGCTCTGGTTTCAGACAGAGGGTGAAAAGAAGTGCTGCAGCACAGGCAGTCTGAGAAACATAAAGAGCTTTTTGAACATTAAAGGATGGAGACATGTCACAAAATACTAATATAAGGCTGAAAATGAACAAAGTATGTCTTCTTTAACCTTAAGGACACATCATACAGGCTGGAAACAATCAAACAAAGGTGCACAGTTGCATTTCTCTCAGTTTATAGGCTCAAATCCGGCTTCAACTTTGACCTGCTGTACTGCATAGCTTTGCATTAAGTGAGAAAGACCGATCAAAATTATAGTCTTTCAGCTTAAGAAGTTTGAGAAGGGATAAAGACAGATAGAAAAAGAAAACTGAGGTAATGTAAACGAACGCGCTAAAGAGAAGAGGACGAATAGTAAAGAGGCTGATGGATGGATGGATGATAAACAGATGGATGTCTCGGTGGATGGATGGAAGCACAGAGCAGCCTGAGGCGCTGTTGGAAAACACTCCAGTCAGATCTATGAACAACATTACAGCCCTTTCTGATCTGATCTATGCGTGTTTGAAAGAGAGAGCGTGTGTGTGTGTGTGTGTGTGTGTGTGTGTGTGTGTGTGTGTGTGTGTGTGTGTGTGTGTGTGTGTGTGTGTGTGTGTGTGTGTGTGTGTGTGTGAGTGTATAAGCCTCAAGGTGATCAGTCCTCAAGACTTAACCACTTTTGACATCCTGCTGTGCTGCCCTGGGAAATGCATCACACACATATTCTCCTGTGAGTTCAGCATGTGTGTGTGTGCGTGTGTGTGTGTGTGTGTGTGTGTGTGTGTGTGTGTATGGACGATGTACTCTAAACAGCCTGATCTTAAGGATCAATGCATTAACTGTACTTCTGAGGAAGATTTTACCTTAAAAAGTACAAACAAATAAAACGTTCACATGAAAAAAAGTCAGTTGGGATTTTTATTTTTATGTTATCTGAAAAAAGATGAAACTAAAAAGGGACGATAGGATAAATGTGATTGTTTCTCCTGAATTAAAACACAGATTTTCCTTATTTTCCCGGTATTTCCACACAGCAGTGGTTCAGCTCTGTGCCTGAGAAGAGTGAAGGATGGACGGGCGACGGCATCAGTCAACACACGACAAGGTCAGACCTCCACACCACCAATATTTATGGAGCAGGATACACTCAGTGGAGATGGATAGACACCATCGTCAACACACACACACAGTAGTGGTTCTACTAGTGAAAGTTTGCACATCACATTTAACAGATAAACTATAAAATATCACTTTGAAAACGAACACCATAACGCTATATCTCTTCACGACGCCCCCGAAATCACATTCATATGTCATTATTATCCAAATAAAACATGACTGTCTGCAT